>NC_034602.1:5890308-5895077 GCF_900095145.1 Mus pahari | reverse complement strand
TCCACTCTAGATAAGATTGACTTGCATTGGTGGTAGATCCACTCTAGATAAGATTGACTTGCATTGGTGGTAGGTCCATTCTAGATAAGATTGACTTACATTGGTGGTAGATCCACTCTAGATAAGATACACAGGGTGCTTGTCCTGGTGAGATACTCTGCTGTGGGACCTGGACACAGTGGTAGTCTATTTGCATGAATCACCACTTAAGCTTCATTTCGGTATTGCCCTAGGTACCAACTGAAGCTGGAGTGCAAATTTCATCCTATATATCCTGTGAAAGAATCAATGAGGTATATATATATATATATATATATATATATATATATATATATATATTATATAATTTTATTTTTTCCAAATAATGTTTTTCTTTTAAGAGATGAACTTGTGAAGTGATCAATGAGACAAAGCAATTAGGACACACAGAACCCTTTCCACCTTTGAGTAGGCCTTGAGGGAGTCTCAAAAGTATCCTCATACACTTAGACTCAGGACCATTGTTGCTACTGACTTTAGCCAGGTATTCATTCATACTTCTAGTCAGTGCTGTATCAGATACCATTAGTTGTTTAGGATTCTTAGTATATTTCCAAAATACAATTAACTTAAATTGATAAATTAAATCTATCAATCCACATCATTTTTATGTACATAATCTCATATAGACATTTAAGAAAAGAATATGCCTTGAGACTTCTTCAAGGATTAGGAGTGACATCTCTAGGGTATAGTGACAGTGTCTGACTCCCACGAGATGATCAGTCGATTCAAGCAGTCCTTTGCAGAGAGTTAGTGTCATCCAGTAAATTGTGAAACTAGCCCTAGTCAGACCGCTGTATGTCTTTCCTTGGTTGAATTTGTGCTATCTGTGTGTTTTGTTTGTATGTTTGTGGGGCGACCAAAGAAAACAGAAGGAACAGTGGATGTGAACAGCACAAATCCTACAGTTGGTGATGGAGTGTTTGCATACGGCCCATATAGACAAGTGAATGAATCCCCATCTTTTTAATTTGACTTGCAGTTAAATTGCTTTTCTTCCTGTACCTTCTCCCTTGAGCAGACTCCTGCTTTACAAAGATGGGATGAGAGTGATATGTAGGGAAATAGTGTAGTAATGTCTCACTGGAGTAGGAGATAAATAAAAACAACACAATTGCCCGCACAGTAGTACTTAGATGTAAGTCAGTAGATCGTTTCACTTCTTTAATCACTCATTCAACACCTGTTTATTGAGCTCATATATACACTAGACACTGTAACAATTACGGACATAAATATGAATTTGCAAAGTTTCTTCCTACAGTGTGGCTTGTAAGGAACCTTATTTCTTTGAAACGATGAACTGCCAGCACAAAACACATCCAGCAGGCTAGATTTCTTGAGTTTGTATACAAAGAAGTCAGTTTCCCAAAGTATGTTCTGTAGAACAGGATCCTGGATGTAACTCAGGACACACACATTCACACACTCACACACACACACATACACACACACGAATGCATGCATTCATATACTCACACACATGAGAGAGAGAGAGAGAGAGAGAGAGAGAGAGAGAGAGAGAGAGAGAGAGAGAGATCTGTAACCAAGGTTTGGAAAATGGTTAGCTCTTAGCTTAATTGATGAGTCACATTGCACACTCCTTTCTTTAAGACTGAAAATTTTTAGAAAATATTGTTTGATCCAACATTTCCAAGTACAGTTAATTGGGGTACCCTTCTCTAAAGTAAGTGTAATAACTTCTATGGAACTCATGTTAGGGAAACACAGGATTAAATAAAAGTGGAAATCGATGTCCAGAAAAAGCGTTCAGTTTCTCCACTGACTTTGTAGCAGAGGCATCGTCCCTTAGAGGCCTCATTACTTTGCCTCTTACACTTTAGCTCAGTAGCATTGGTAATAATGGCATATATATTTAATACACAGACTATGCATATATATAGTTTACAAAGTGAAATAACAGAAGACCCCAAAACATACCAGCCTTAAAATTGGCCTACTTTCCCCTCAAATGTAGCTCTTATGAAATCACAAATGCTTCCAGTATAAAGTCGTAGGCATATTTCCATCCCAAATCACCGGGACTATTTTTCTATTATCAACTGCATGAGTAGAATTTAATAAGACCAGCTCAAATAAAATTTGCCCTCATGACCTCATGCTGCCATTGCTTGTCAATTTCCATTTTCCGAACATCACTGATGGGGGTTCCACCCAGACTCCTTTCTGAATCTTTGAGAAACCCTTCTACTCTTAAGAACTATAAATCAAGGTTAATTGAAGAAAAATGAGAGAAAATGTGTTTTTATGTTGCTCTGATGGAGTTGAGGCTGACCAATAATTGCAAAACAATGTGTAGTTGAAAAATAGAAGCTGACGATTCAAAGCAGCAGACACTGATTGCATGGGATTCCGAGGTTATGCAGAACAATATGGCTCCCTTTCCCCTGCAATTCCGTGGGAAGGACTTGGAGACCAAGTACATCCTGCAATTGCAAGCATTTTAGTTATCTGGTATTTCATTTGACAAGCCTTTGGTTTGGGTTCCTAAAGTTGCCTTCATTCCGTTAGTAGTATGGTACGAGTTACTTTCATATACAGCTCTTGTTTCAAGCTCCATGTGATTCCCCCAACCAGCTTTCCTTCTGGATATTGTTGCTACCATCAAATGGAAAATACACAGAAATAAGAGATTAAAAAATGTAAGTTTTATAAACAGAAATCAAAGGTCCTAAATCCTTAGCAAAGAAAAGCTAACATGAGTAAGAACATTAAAACACACACATAAATAGTGCTTCCAGGCTGAATGTGTTAAATAATTCAGCAGTTAAGTCATAAGCGTTCTTAAACTTAAGTATAAAATGCCCTTGACAATATTTCACAGCCATGCATTTCTTTAAAATATTTAGCATTCTCATTAAAGAGAATGACTTTAGTTTATATATTAGTTGCACTCCTGCTTGTTAATATGAGGGAATTTAGGAGCAAAAAAGCATTCTTATGTATATAAGCAAAAGGGAATTTACATACCAAGTTGGACAACTGTTCACTTTTTATTTATTTCTGAATCATCAGCATGTGCACATAGCTGTGCAACATTTAAACAGATGTGTTCCTTAATGTGCAATATTAATATTCTTGGCCCCAAAGTGCCATTTGCTAATGCCATTGTGAAGACAGGTTCCTTCAAAGCTACACGGAAGTCTGTGCTTTAGAAAGACTTAATGAACCTTACACTTTTTGGAATCCCGACACTGTAATGCCTACTACATATTCATTGCCCGAATGGAAGACTTCCTTTAACTCTGCGATTCCTGGTGTAGTTCTCTGTAAAACATTGTCAAAAGTCACCAGAGACTTTCATGGAAAATTGTGACTCTTGATAGCAGGATATAATAGTGAGGCTTAGAGTGGGGAAGCTGGGAGTCTATCGCCCCATAGGGAGACGTTTTGACAGACAAATGGATGGATAATACAATTTTTTGACATAATGGGATGAAAAAGTTTATGCCAGAAAGGAGTGAATTAAAGTTATTACTTTAAAAGAAAGTCTGAAGTTTGAAATCATCAGCATTTCCACTGTGTGCTTCATGGGCAGAGGGGACTTTCAGAACAGAGACATGAGCAGGTGATGGAGAGTTACTAACAAGGCCTCCATAAAACTTTACCTACCTTTCTGGAAGTATCCACAATAATAAATCCAGTAGGCTTTTCTCCCTTCCACATTTTCAGTGAAGAAACTCTAACATTGTTCTTTTATGTTTCCACATTCCAACTATTGAAAGCAAATGAACACTGTTCAGAAATGGGACATAACGGGACATAGTATGCTGTCAATTTCACCCTGTGGAAGAGTGCTCCCAAAGGTAATGACAGGCTCAGGAATGCACAGTGACAGGGGCAGTATATCTGCTGACACATGGAAACTGATTGGGAAGGCTTATCCTATCTCTTGATGGCAACTTGAAGACTGGCCTCTTTAAAACATTGCTCCTAACCACGCATCTTCCTTCTCTTAACTTTCTCCATTTTATTTTATACCCTTAAGGACTGGTAACCTACCTCACTCACATTAATATTAGTGCATTCTATGCTTTATAAAGTGCTGGACCTTGTACCTTCCCCATCACTCCTCTTCTTTGCAGAAATGATAGCTACTGCATCTCTGTTCTGCTCAAGTCTCTGAGAGAGACCCAGACTATGACTCCATCTTCACCTTTCAAAGCTTCCCAGGCTGGAACTGATGCAAAGCGAGTAAGGCATTCTCAGTGCTGGACCAGTGATTTTTTGTTTATTTATGTACCCTAAGTCTCTCTCTACCTGAGCCCTGGATGTAGCCAAGTGCTAGGCACACGCCTGGAGTCAGTCCACACTTGGCAACGGTTAAAGGGTCCTATTAGACGAGAAGAACATAAAGCATGTCTCATTTTGTCTGGGGACACATCTTAATAAAATATTTCTTTTGCCCTTAAATTTTTTGAAGGTGGGTAACTATCAGCATATGACACCTGCTAGAAAATGATTTTGTTTAATTCCATGGGAAAATGAACAGTTAAACATGGAAGGAAAAAGGCCCCCAAATGCCTCAGCAGGTGAGTGCTTGCTGCTCTTGCAGGGCACCCACTCTTGGAAATACAGATCCAGGGGTCTGATGTCCTCTTTTGACTTCTACGGATACCCACATGAAAGTATGCCTCTCTCTCTGTCTCTCTCTGTCTCTCTCCCTGTCTCTCTCTGTCTCTCTCTGTCTCTGTCTCTCTCTGTCT
>NC_034602.1:5888584-5890133 GCF_900095145.1 Mus pahari | reverse complement strand
TGTGTGTGTGTGTGTGTGTGTGTGTGTGTGTGTGTGTGTGTGTAGACTGGCAGGACTCAGTTCTCTCCTTCCACAATGTTGGCACTGGAGATTAAACTAGGACCTAGGGTTGACAGTGAACTTTCTTATCCACTGAGTCAACCCTCAATTGAGTTCTAGGAATGTCATATTATTCAAAACAGTTACAAACTCAGCATTTACTTGGAGAGAAAAATTTCAGTGTTTCAACTTTAGATTCATATATTGACTTTTTGTTCATAGGCTACAGATATAAAGGTAGTACTCATTTTTCTTTGGATGCTTCTGAATAACATAGTTGCATTTATAATTAATATGTAATACCTTTTTGATAGTAGAATGATGGCAGTAAACATCTGTTAATTCCTCATATTGTTCCATGAGACACACGCTCTGATCCCCACGGGATTTTGTAGCATGCAGATGTTAGAACCTCTAGCACATTCAAAAGGAAGCCAAGACTGTGAGAAGCCCAGAAATTTAATTAAGGTCAGCCGGTAAGAGAACGGATTGACCATTCTGTCTTCAAGCCAAATGGAGAATGCAGTCCTCTTCTGCTATCGTTAGAGCGCATCAAAGTCGTTGCTGAGTTTTTCTGTAAACCATGTCAAAAATGGCAAGCCTGACTTACAATGCTTGAATTGTATGTGCTTTCATGAGCACATTGTATGCATTAAAGTACTTTGGCAGGTTGGCTATTTGATGCTTGCTGGGGTGACTTTTGGGTTTTAGAACCCATAGCTTGTAGAGGTAGAACTTATACCAATATTCAAGAAGCCTGAAGAAGTCTAATGTGAGCTATTTTTGTAAGGCAAAAAAAATAATCATGGTTTTCTAATTTGACAAGTACAAAGCACTGTTTTTAATCAATGCCATGAGTCTTACAAAGGAATGAACAGAACAAGCCAGCAGCTACCAGTGAATGGCACTGAGCAACCACTGGGCCTCTAGAGCAGACTGCCACATTGCTCAGTAGTGCACTGGTTAGATTTGGATAGCATTTTGGGAAATAATCCAATATTGACCTGCCAAAGTCCCGCATAAAAGCACTTGTGCTCAGTGTCAATCATTTTTCCTTGAACAGTTCAATGAGCATCCTATCTGGGATGGCTTTCAGCTATACCAGCACCTCACATACAGTAGACAAAGCTGTATGACTTCACACACACACACACACACACACACACACACACACACACACACACGGCCTGACTATGCTACTGTGAAGTATCAAAAGGAAGTAGCATCACTCACTAGCTGCCAAGCGTTGCTAAGCAATACAATACAAGCAAGCTCAGGGCTGTTGTTATGGCTTACAATATGGTTGACAACCAGTGTCCTCATTGAAAATACATCATCTGGAGACCTAAGGACTTGTCCTGGAAGCATGAACATGAGATGCCGAAGAGTAGGCAGAAATTTTCAGACTCATAGCACTCCAGGCACTCTGGTAATCAATCAATCTCTTTTTCTTCCTTTCCTTTACTTTCTCCCCTTCTCTCTTTTTCTTTCTTTCCTTCTTTCTTTCTTT
>NC_034602.1:5879855-5888564 GCF_900095145.1 Mus pahari | reverse complement strand
TCTCTCTCTCTCTCTCTCTCTCTCTCTCTCTCTCTCTCTCTCACACACACACACACACACACACACACACTCAAATATATGCGAATAGAAAACACACAGTACATGGAAACCAGTAACATCTATCCATTGCTAAGCATCTAAATGCTTTTAGATCTTCTATAAGATAGTTGGGCAAAACTCTGCAAGTTCTATTTTTTACACTTTTTAGACAGCTGCATTCATGGGAAGTGAGAGGCACTACAGTCTACAAAGATTCAGATCCTGAATGCTCCCTCAATTTATTTGCCAACTGGGTTCTATACATGGGAAGCACCCTGGAAAAGTACAGAGTGTTAGGAGAATTGGTTCTTTGGTATTTATTTACCATTAGTGTCCAGAAAAGTTCAAATTTTGTCAAAAACAGGGAGGGTGGGAGAATTTTGGATGCCTTGGAAAGGTATAAACATGTTACCTTGTTAAGAAACAGCATGAATTCCACTGAAACACAACTTCTGTGTTGAATTCTAGGACTTGGTCAGAGGAATAAAAGCCATCAAACTACATAAGGGGGTTTATAAGAGATGTACTCTGAAGAAACATGGAAGGGGAATACAAGTGACCTGACTTCACAGCCAAATAGAATGTGAATCTGAGTAACATCTTGGAGAATAATCTTTGCAATCTAGCATGGAGGCAGAGATGGCTATTGTCTGAGACAAATTTCATAGGAGACATTACCTTTCTAACTAGTGGGAAATAGCACTCCCTCATGGAAACATCCACATTCACAAATCCTTTTCATCATTGATTTGTTTTATTTACTTTCTTAAATTAGGAACTTTGCTGAAGGGTTGACGATGGTGATGGTGATGGTGATGGTGATGGTGATGGTGATGGTGATGGTGATGGTGATGGTGATACTTGTGTGCCTTTGTTGAATGCCGTCAATGTCTTCCTCAGTTTTCTCTGCTAGGAAATATAACCTTCTACTTTCTTGAAAAAGAAAAGTCAGGCTACAAACACCTGTGACCATGAGACAGCTGTCTACCTGCTCCCTGGTAAGTAGAACAGGAGTTTAACAAGAGGTGTAGAGATGTCCACTGGCCCGCTGGTCTTAGTGGCAGTGCCATTGTGAGGTGCCTGCCCACTCTAGCTGTGCCTCTTGTTCTTTGTCATTGACACGGGAAGAAGAAAACTACCTATTCCCCCCAAACCATGGCCATTTTACTGCCTTGTCTTTCCTACCATTCAATAAGGAAAATTCCCCTCTAGAAATCCTACTTTTAACCTATCACATCAGCCATACATCTGGTTTCCATATATTATGTGTTTTCTATTCATATATGTATGTACTCAGCCATACATACATACATACATACATACATACATACATACATACACACAGGCTGAGTGTCCTCGAAGCCAGCCTCTGTGACTCTTGTGTCCTTTGTTTAGGAGACACTGACCTTCTTCATATCTATATATCCAAGATGAAGGTCTAACTCTGAGCTCTCCTCATTTGACCATCCGAGCAGTTTTCTATTCCTGCACACACTCATCAATCATATATCTAGCTTCCACAGTTTATGTACATATTTTTCCATTTTACAAAGATAAAGATGAGCTCTATCATTGCATACAAAGATTAGTGAACGGAAGAAGATAGAAGCATATACCACAGTAAGTACCATCTATGGTAAGATTCTGATGAAGACCTCATTTCCATCATAGAAAGAAGCACTTCCATGCTGCAGGCTGCAAGATGAAGCCATGCTATTTGTATTAATGAAGGTCACAAAGAGTGTTTTGGTTAGGAAAGCAGCAACTGAAAAGACCAAGATAGGAGAAAAGTTAAGTCTTAATTAGGGAACTACAGCAGATGTGTAAGAGTTTGTGTTAGTGAGCACATTTGGAAAGACTTCTGGTCCCAGAAAGGGACAAAATGATGAGATTTCTTGTTTATCATCCTACTTTGAATTTGGAAGATTGCCTGTTCTTTTTATGAACAAGTGTTCCTTTATAACAATTATAGAGATAAATAAGTAAATTGGTATATATGTATACATATACATATACATATACATATACATATACATATACATATACATATACATGTATACCACTCACTTGACTAACGTTAACTGTAGATGTGCTAAATGCCTGACACACTGCTGAGTTCAAATATACTCAGGGTGTCCACTCACACCTTTAATTTATAGGAAGGAAATTATTACAGTGAAGTTGTATAATTTGTTATGGAAAACATAGGTACTGTGATTTGGAATTTTCAAACTGTGCTTAGAGTAAGGTTAAAGAGAAAGGGAGAGAGAGAGAGAGAGAGAGAGAGAGAGAGAGAGAGAGAGAGAGAGAGAGAGAGAGAAGGAAGAGGAGGAGGATGAGAAGGAGGAGATGAAGAAGGAGAAGGAGGAGAAAGGAGAAGAAGAAGAAAAGGGGGAGGGGGAGGAGCATACATGGACCAATGTGGTGGTGGAGATACAAATCTGTCTTTCAAGGCCTTAATGGAGTTAGGTTTCTCAAAAATGTGACCTAGCCTAGAGTATATCACAGGCTTTAAAAAATAACCCTGGAAAGAAAAACACTGTAGAAGATAAATCATAAGCAGGAGGTAGTGTGCTGAGAATGGGACCTCTGAGACTCACTAAGGTTCACCACTGAACATCAGCAGAGCTGAGCTGGGAAGCATCCAGTGCTCAGGCTACAGGATCCCAACACATAAATGAATCCAAGTAACCATTTAAATTATAACAAAGTGAGAAGATGGTGGACATAGGACCTGGCTTCCTCCAGCAGTCCCCCATTAGTAAAACTTCTAACACAATTGCTGTCTACCAGAACAGACAGTTCTACACCCTAGATAACACTTTCTCATTGGATCGAGTGCTACCAATCTCCTTAGCATGGGGCAAAGCCATTTCTAACATGAGCTTCGCCATTTGTTGCCCAGTTTACAAACACTCACAAGTCACAGGGCCGCTGCTGCAGCTCCTCAGCTAGACTATGAGAGGGACTATAAGTAGGGCTCCAGAAAAGCTCCATTCGTGGGCCAGGAAATTTGGATTTAATATAACTTTTGTGTGGTACTAGTTGTAATTTTTATATTAAAAATCCATTCAAATTTGCAAAAAAACCACACATTTAGTTTACAAAAATAGGCACTGGGCTGAATTTGGCCTCTGGACCATGTTTGCTGGCCTTTTGCCACTAGGGTCCAGGAATCTTGGGATGTCTAGACTCTTTAGTGGACTTACTAGAAAAAAGTGGTTAGCTAACTCCCTCAGTATCTCTAAACTCCAACTGTTAATTGATTTTATTTGTTTCCAACCTACACCTTAAAGGATGAGGTTAAAGTCATTATCTAAGTGAGGGACTATTTACACAATAAATCCTTCCTGATAATAAGTGTCAAAGTCAGATAACCAAGTGCAGAGAAGCACACTTTCCAGGCTCTTAGGCCACCTGTTCAAGAAGTATGTGGATGGCCATGTTGTCATCGTTAAAGGTCACCAGCCGCACTGTGTGTCTTCTCTTTATGTACATTATGCTACTTGTAAAATAAAGTTAAAACACCTTGATATAACAGTCTAATCTGCCATGGACTTTCCACTTTATATTCTGAGCTCTATAGGACTCCAAGGTGAGGTGTGGCTATGACTCTGACAGAGAGGGGAGGCATTTCTACATCAGCAGTTTAGCATCCCTACCTTGTAGCAGCACAGCTAGAAGATGAAGCATTTCTGACTCCCGAGGAAGAACTGATAAGCTTGGGAAATACAGGCAGATGCTGTCTCCAAACAAGACCTCTGGGAATTGGAGTACTCAAGTCCTCCCTTGGCATTGCCCTCCCAGCTCCTCTGCACTCACCAGAGAAAAGTAATTCCCTGTTACTTCATATCCAGCTTGATAGGAAACCCCTGCCAGTGTCTGCTAAGATTCCCTGTGTATGGAGTTTGGGTTCCTTGTTCTTTCGGCTCTCTCATGCTTGAACTAGGGGCAGGGGTAGATTGAATAAAAATCCTGAAATTCAATACCTTGGGTTTTATTTTCTTTATTAGCTTCATACCTCTGAGCACTGGATGAGGGACTGAGCCAAAGTCAAAGCCTCAGTGAAAATCTTGACCGAGAGTAAAGAGAGCCTGGCCACCCCATGGAGCTTAGCCTTGCTATGTAAGCACCGTCCTGTCAGAAGGTGAAGTAGGTGCCAGTGGCAATGGTTAGACACACTTTTCTGAGAGAAGCCAAAACAAAGTGACTACTTTCACATTTGAACCCCCCCCCTCCATCTCTTTCTCTAATTTGGGACAATGTTTTAATACGTGATAAATGCATTCATCATGTTCGTTTTCTTTCCACCTCCTGTCTCATTCTTTTTTTTTTATTAGATATCTTCTTTATTTACATTTCAAAACCCCTTCCTGGTTTCCCCTCCAAAATCTCCCACCACCTTCCCCTCCCCCTGCTCACCAACCTACCCACTCCTACTTCCTGGCCCTGGAATTTCCCTACACTGGAGCATAGAGCCTTCACAGGACCAAGGGCCTCTACCATTGGACTAAGCACAAGGTCCCCAATGAAGGAGCTAGAGAAAGGACCCAAGGAGCTGAAGGGGTTTGCAGCCCCATAGGAGGAACAAAAATATGAACTAGCCAGTAACCCCAGAGCTCCCAGGGACTAAACCACCAACCAAAGAGTATGCATGGTGGGACTCATGGCTCCAGCTGCATATTTGATCTCTTTATAGACATTTAATCTGCTTCCTTGACAAGATGGAATTAGCCCCAAACAGCAACGACCACCCCACAGATGCAATATTCAGTCGAGAAATACAGTTTTTTCAGAGCTGAAAACAGGATTTGTTTTAAATGAACAATTCTGTCAAAACACAGACGAAGTCCATCAACCCATCCAATTTTTAAAAAAATGTTCATTTTTCTATTCATTCCTATGACAAACCTGGCCTTTGAGAGATCTCTAATTTTTTTTTTAAGTAAGTTGCCTGCAATTTCCTGAGCTATATTTTGTAAGGAAGGTATAATAGGCATATTGGAGTAAAAGGATTCTTTCCCAATGATGAACATTCAACTACTTTTTATGAATGCAGCAACTTTATTTCAAATAAGTGCCAGCTCTGTGCAGACTTTGCAGGGGACCACAAATCCCTGTCCTCTTTAGAGACTGGGGTGGGAAAAGAACCACATGAACTCCCAGTACTACCCTGCTTCAAATCCTTGATTAGCTTCCTAGGCTTCTCCTGGATTACAACCCCCAGGGGCCTGGGGCCTGTCAGCATCTCAGGCTAAGTGTGGGGGTTTCTCCACCCAGGAAGATGAATACAGACAGAACAATTTGGCAATGACTCTGCCTCCTAGTGCCCTCCTGAGTTGCTTCAGCAATGAAATAAACTATGTGGAGCGGATATTTGCCCAAACATAGACGGAAACCATTTACATAACCCTGGGCACTAGCTCCACACAGCTGGCTTTCTTTGTGGGGATAAAAGAACATGGGGATGCAAGGTGGACACAGAGAGGAAAGTGGTCCTGGAAGCCAGGAGCTTAGTGGCAAGATGTGCTCTACTAGGTAACATGGGCTGGATGCTGTAAATGGCAGAAAGGAAATGTTCATCGGCCTATGAAATTAATTAACTTAGATATGGCTGTGACTATTTATTTATGTATTTATTTACTTATTTATTTACTTATTTATTCATGTCATTTATATTGATAGTATCAGTCATCCTCCTGCAAAAAATTTGGTACATTCCAGATTTCTTTTACTACCAGGTATAGACAATTCAAAAACTGTAGTGCATAGGGACCCAGAGGAGGCTGTTTCTGGAGAGGAGAGAGGGAGAGTAGGAGGAAGAGAGAAGAAAGAAGGAGGGAAGAAGGAAAGAGAGGAAGGAAGGGAAGGAGACGAGAGGCCACGTCATGGGCAGCAGATACACAAAGGACAGCACTTGGACATCAGGTTCCTCGAGTGTCAGCTACTTGTTCACCTAGGAACATAAAGAAACACCCACAAAGAGATGTGCAAGTGACCACTGGCACTCGGTATTGGCCATTCACAAACAACCATGTACTGCTAATCAAAAGGGCCATCTGCTAATGATCAAAGGCCATTAAGATGCCAGACGGGTTTATCTTGCTCTCATTGGCTGAGAAAATTTTCCTATGAAGAAGGGAGCCTAAATGGCTATTGTGGTGGTGCATGGTAAGCCCTCTTTTGCTAGGGGCCTTCCTGTCAGTGTTTCTATTACCCCTACCCACAATGGTTTAAAATGCAAGGATGAAAATAGCAGGTTAACTGTGGATGTGCATCCATGTGCTCCCAAACATGTAGGATGTTCTTTTTCACAGAAGGAACATTTGAAGCATTCCAGTTTGACTCTATTCTTGGTCAATGATAGTTATTCATTAGAAAGAAACAGTTATTTCTTCATATAAAGACCTGCTATAGCATATAATCAATAGATATAGTTTGATTAATAGCCTGTTCACAGCCCTTGAAATTTTTTCTGGGACAGTATCTGTCTGAAGAAGTATCATCCTCTCATCTTGAGGGGGTCTTGGACCCTCCATATTGAGAGAGTTATATTACATGTTGGGCAACCAAAGATGTTGTCACTGTGCATGTTCTCGGAAGATGGGAGTCTGAACTCAAGCTTGCTTCCCGTTTGTATGAATTAGCACACTGCTTAACCAATTTATCTTGTTTCTTTAACCTTTTCAAATATGATTTGAGTTCTAAAGAGATAGTAGAAAGTGCCCCCCACCCCCCCGTGTGGACTAAATTCTTCCTTCCATTAATTTGACAGGGAAAACATACATTGAATGTTCAAGGGTTTTGATAACATTACGGCAACTGGTTAAAATTAAACAGTTCCATCATTACATCTGAACACACACCCAGGAGTTCAGTAGATCTGTAAAGAACTCTCTCCTCAGAAGGACAGACAGACAAACAAACAGCTCAACTCATAGAAGGATTCTGAAATGTTACATAATCCCCAAATTCCACCCCAGTCTACCTCGGTGGCTGGCAAGGACGACAGATTGTCTGAGTAGTTCCATGTGAGTCTTTATGCTCTGCCACCAAGTGAGAAAAATAGAGTCCCTTTAAGCTATGAATATTTTATGTCAGTCTGTCTGTCTAGGGATAAAGCAAGAAGGGCAGGGGGGTCTTCAAGATTATAACAATGCAGACACTTGAGCTAAGGCCTGATTTCCAAATCTCCACTTTAGAAAGTCTTGGGCATCTTTAGTAAGAGGTTTGCATTGCCCTCCAGGTCTTTCTCTCCTTTTTTGATAACACCCACCACTTCTCATTGCCTCTGTGCCTTTCATTCTGCCAATTAACTAAGTAGTCAGAGCCTAGCTTTGAAAAGTTCTGAGTAGTTAGTAAGGTCTTTTATTCTTTCCTGAGCCAAGTCAAAGTGTCCTCTGGAGGCCTCTGAATGACGAGTCTGTCCCTCGTCCTTTCCTTGTCTGCCTGTTAGTGGAGGTCTGGGCTTAATTTTTCCTTTCAACCAGTCGCAAGGGGGGGAGGGAGTGCTGGTGTATGGGGGTGGTGGTGACCGCAGGTGGCTGAAGAAAGGAGTCTTGTTCTCCTGATGCTAAATGGCTGCTTAGCACAGCCTTTACTGTGAAACTCAGCTCTTGTCACTTCGTGGCTAATTGCTTTATTATTCTCAGATCCAAATCGGACCTGATTTAGTAGTTCTATCAGGAGCCATGACTCTGGCTGGCACCTGGCCAGGATCCTTGCTATCTTTTGATCTTGGGTATTACAATCACACCCCCTCTTAGATTGCAGCAGGATGTAGGGTGCTTCACCCTGGCCTACACACTGTGGAATGATTGCAGGAGACTGAGGAGTTGGGTGTGATCTCTGCCTCGGCTTCTCCATTTGGTCTGAGGTTGTATGAGTTTAATGGGCTTTTCTCTTTCCATCTGGATAGGCTTGCCCCTTTAATGCAGTTACTCCAGGTAACTTGTTAAAGGGGCACTAACTTAGGCTGAGCTCTCCTACTTTGCTAAAACTCTTTTGCATCCCCAGCTGTCCTTAGTGGGAAACCAGTGAACAGGTAGTTAATCCAACCTCTTTAATTGTAAGTGATGGTTAGGCTGGCCCCATCCCTGGTTCTAGGACCCAGAACCAACATTCACAGGCATGGTTGTTAGAGAGCTCCTGAGTCAGAGTAGGAATAGGGATGGCCTGGCTTATCTAATAGACAGGACTGCAAAACATCGACCAGGTCCAAGTCACAGATGCACCACATTGCTTTTTCAAGACCCTATTCCAATGTTTCACTTGAAACTATTATTAACCTTATTAAAAAGAAGTGAAATGCTTCAGCTTCAGGAGCCCATGCTAGAAAGAGAGGCCTGCAGTCAATTTCTCGAGTTTATAACTCCACTTTTGATTCAAAATGCCAGAGGGCTTGAGAGTGTGCATTAATGGAAATCTGTTCCAGATCTGCTCACGGGAAACATTCCTAGTGTGGGGGTGCGCTGGAGACCTGCACCGGGTCCCCCACTGGAGAACAGGGGAGGCAAGGCTCTGCTCTTGGATTTTTAGGCAGCTCAATCTTCAATTCAATCTTTCACAGACAGAATTGGTGGCATTTGTGTAATAGATACTCAGACAAAAGTCAAACTTGGTGTCTGATAGTTTGAGCTCCACGTGGCTGGTTTTCCAAGTGCAAGGTCA
>NC_034602.1:5877646-5879735 GCF_900095145.1 Mus pahari | reverse complement strand
CTCCCTCTCTCCCTCCCTCCCTCCCTTTTCTTTTCCTACACACGACAGCTTCTCTGCTCTTTTTGGAGGGCCAAAACTCTCTTTTAATATTTCATTCAACATTTTTTTTGGGGGGGGGTGGCTTGGTAAGTTTCTGTTAACCAGTCTTTTGGGTTTTCTATTTGGGTGATGGATAGAAGTAGGTTCTTGCTTACTAATCCAGTTTATATTTCTACTATGTGCAGAGTGGTAAACTAGATTCTGATAGGTGGTCAGGAATGAGGCCAGATGTGAGGTGATGTGACAGCCAACAGCTTTGGCTCATATTTTATGAGTCATTGAGATGCCCGAGGTGAGCATATGCTGGGATTAAATGAGGGCTAGGTAGGACAAGATTAGGAAGAAAAGAGTTCTGTCCTCCTGAAGTTTGCCATTTTATTAGAAATGCCACACCCACTTATCACAGCCATGACACTGTATGGGGCAGATTGGAGATGGAAATATTTTTTGGTTTGAGAAAGATCACAAAAGGCTAATGAGGGTCACTGATGAAGTATCTCAAAGACTGGAGTGGACCCCAGGTGATGGGAAGGGAGGTACTGGGAACTGAAACCAGGTAAGTGTTCCCTATTGATCGGCACCACAGCCCCACATTTAGTATCCTTGACTATCGGTAGTTAGTCACTTCTTCACATTTATTGATGGCAACAAAATTCTTCCTCAGGTAGAAGAATCCATTCCATATGCTTGATACATCTGGGTTCACTTAACTGGAATAGCTGCGTTTGAAATAGAGGCTTAGCCAATCAGTATTGTACTACTTTGGCCATGCTAATTGGTTCATGGTTGGGCACTTCACTCAATCCAGCCAATCATTATCCTTCAATGACTGCACAGAATTTCAGGGAAGGCTTGCTATCCTCTCTGGGCTTACCCAAAGTGAACCATGAGGGGAACTGTTAGCAGTTCTACATCATGTGGAGAGAACCAGGCTAAGCAGAGGAGCTAAGCAGAAATATGAGGTCGTAGGGTTAAGTGCATACATTGTCTGAACTTCTGTGGGAATCTGTGTTTAAGGCCAGCTATACTTGCTGATATCTGCTGACTGCATCCAGGCTTGTAAGGAATAACAGGTCAAGTTTTCTTAACATGGTTAGGTAGCAGGGGCAGCTCTTCTCTGTGTTGATATGGTTAGTTTATAAATTGTATAAGTACTTAACCTAGGATAGAAAAAAACAACAGCAACAGAGACTCAACCCAGCCAACTCTTTTCTCTTGAAGATCAGCTTCTCTGGGATTTAATTCATTTCATTGGTACAAACATGCTATACAGAACATACTTTGGAACTTTTGACCAGAACACTCAATTTAAAAAAATCATTTATCCCAGTGAGTCAAGCAACATGCTACATTTGGACATACTCTGGAGGATATAATAGATGTGGTCTCCTTTCATACAGAACTTATAAACACAATAAAAATAGGAAAAATGGCACAGTACATAGATTTTTGTGCTAGAAGTACATAGATTTTTGTGCTAGAAGACTCATCTCCCTCCTGTGGTATGTCTGTTGGTATCTCTGTGTTCTATAGCACTATATATTGGCATGGATTGATTTAATTGCATAAGTATATGTTCATGAGTCTAAGCAGTTATGTAGAATATGGTATAATTCTACCATGTAGAATAAGGCAACTCAATAGCCATTTATAATTAGCTATAAAGTTCTCTAAATTATGAGTAAGAGTCATGCATGATTTTGTTTCATATCTGAATGTTATCACTTAGGAACTTGTTCAAGTTGCTTAATCAACCTGAACCCCATTTTTCTCAATAATAAAATTAGGATATATTACATCTACTTTATGGTATGAAAAGAAATATTAGAAGAAATAAATCAAGAAAAATTTGTAGCAAGGTACTGGCATATGAAAGGAAATCTGAAAAGCATTCTAAAACTAATAAAGGAGTCCCTCCTTGTCCAATTGAAATGCATTTTGAGGTCATGAGTGGTGACGTAAAATATCATTACTGAGTCAAATAATGGTTACTTAAAAATAAACTATTGCCGGGCATGGTGGCGCACGCCTTTAATTCCAGCACTTGGGA
>NC_034602.1:5875009-5876976 GCF_900095145.1 Mus pahari | reverse complement strand
GTGTGTGTGTGTGTGTGTGTGTGTGTGTGTGTGTGTGTGTGTGTGTGCATGCATGTGCACTTGCACATATTCCTATGTGAATGCTGGAGTGCACATGTTATGTCATGAATGTTGAGGTCAGAGAACACCCTGAATGTCAGTTGTTGCCTTCTACTCAGTTTGAGATGAGTGTCCGTTTGTTGGTTTGCACAGTGTACAGCAGGTCAGCAGGCCTTCGAGCTTCCAGGTATGTTTTGCCCTCTCCACTTTCCATTTGCCCAGCAAGTGCTTTTACCCATAGTGCCACCACTCCAGTCCAAAGATGGTCCTTAAAGTCAATAAGAGTAGTATTGTTTCAGTGCAAATTCTTTGACTTCGATGGTACAGCTATCTTTATGTAAGGGGACAACACTTTGAAATCTGGGTGAAAGGTATGAATACATTGTATCCATTTGTACCATTTTGAAATGCAAAATTATTTCAGAATTAGAAAAAAAAAAGCATTCATCTACCAAACTTTGCTGTAATGTAGGTATTATCTGAAAGCCACTGCAA
Organism: Mus pahari; assembly: GCF_900095145.1. Taxonomy (NCBI): domain Eukaryota; kingdom Metazoa; phylum Chordata; class Mammalia; order Rodentia; family Muridae; genus Mus; species Mus pahari. The sequence continues at coordinate 5,876,442 of NC_034602.1, read as the reverse complement.
TGAGACTGGCGACAGTGACTGTTGTGCCTATGTGCCACCCTGTTAGGTTTGGGTGGCTCTGGGTTCCTCTGTATGAATCTCTCTAGGATGCTCTCTGTCAGTCCTCTCCTCTCTATCTCTACAGCTCCATCTATGAGGACCTATATTAGAATTATCCTGACAGGGTTGTAAAAGCCAGTTCCTGCTGGGTGAGTGACCCTGGCTAACTAAAGCATCTAAAACCTGCTCTGTGGCTTTGGTAACTCACTTAATCAGGGATCTGCCACAGTGAGCTTACCTGTGGGCCCTGCCTCTTAATCATTGAGAACCAGCAGGATCTACAACAGGCTTAAAAATATGCTACATGTGGGCCACCTTGGGCACAAACTTGGCAGACGGTCCTACAGTCCCCAAAGGACTCACACTGCAGGCACCTTGGATGCCCAGCATCTTAGGATCTCTGGTGAGTGGAACACAACATCTGTTCCAAACCAATCATGACAGACTGTAACAGTAAGAGCAAGGACACAGGAGCCCTGACTGACCAGTGGCTCAGGTTCCTTCTGATAAATGCCTTGGTTTCAAACACACCAGACAGCCCCATAGTCCCCAGAGGAGATACCATGCCTAGGATCTTAGGATTCCAGGATCCCAGGATAAGAAAAGCTTGGTCACACCAGTATCTCCGGGTCTCAGTAGAAGCTTGACTGCCAAGAACTCTGATACATCCAGAATCTCAGGTTCACAGGATCCCAGAATCACTGGATCACAGAGAAAGGTAGACTCTGAGGAGTCCTGAATCAACCAGGAATATAGGAAGGAAAGGCTTCAATCAGATATAGTAAGGGCAGCAAGAACTTGAGATAATCAAATGGCAGGAGGCAAGTATAAGAGCAGAAGCAACAGAAATGAAGGTTACTTGGCATTATCAGAACCAAACTCTCCCAAGATAGCAAGTTCTGGATACACCATCAAACCAGAAAAGCAAGATATGGATCTAAAGTCACTTCTTGTGATGATGATGGAGGACGTAAGAAAGGAAATAAATAACTCTCTTAAAGAAATACAGGAGAACACAAGTAAACAGCTAGAAGCCCTTAAAGAGGAAACACAAAAACCCCTTAAAGAGTTACAGGAAAACACTACCAAACAAATGAGAGAATTGAACGAACCCATCCAGGATATATAAAGTGGAAGTAGAAACAATAAAGAAAACACAAAGGGAGACAATCTGGAGAAAAAAAATCATAGGAAAGAAATCAGGTACCATAGATGTGAGCATCAGCAACAGAATACAAGAAATGGAAGAGAGAATCTCAGGTGCAGAAGATTCCATAGAAAACATGGACACAACAATCAAAGAAAAAAGGAGAATGCAAAAACATCATAACTAAAAACTTCCAGGAAATGCAGGTCACAATGAGAAGACCAAACCTAAGGATAATAGGTGTAGA
>NC_034602.1:5872887-5874159 GCF_900095145.1 Mus pahari | reverse complement strand
TTTTCCAAGCAAATGGTCAGAAGAAAAAAGCTGGGGTAGCCATTCTAATATCGAAAAAAATCGACTTCCAATTCAAAGTTATCAAAAAAGACAAGGAGGGGCACTTCATACTCATCAAAGGTAAAAATCTTCCAACACGAACTCTCAATTCTGAATATCTATGTTCCAAATGCAAGGGCATCCACATTCATTAAAGAAAGTTTAGTGAAGCTCAAAGCACACATTGCACCACACGCAATAATAGTGGGAGACTTTAACACCCCACTCTCACCAATGGACAGATCCTGGAAACTGAAACTAAACAGAGACACATGGAAACTAACAGAAGTTATGAAACAAATGGATTTAACAGATATCTACAGAACATTTTACCCTAAAACAAAAGGATATACCTTCTTCTCAGCACCTCATAGTACCTTCTCCAAAACTGACCAAATAATCAGTTACAAAACAGGCCTCAACAGAAACAAAAATATTGAAATTATCTCATGCATTTTANCAGATCACCACTGACTAAGGCTCATTTTAAATAACTACATAAATAAGAAAGCCATCTTTGCTCTGGTGTGCGCAGGCTTCTGTTGTTGCTGGGGAGAGGGCCCCGTTTCTGGCTCCAGACATCCGGTCACCATTCCCACCAGAGGAGAGGTGTCTGCCTGGAGCACTCTCACTGCCTGAGCTGGTAAGGGAGTCATCTTTCTCTGGTGTGCACAAGCACCTGTCGTTGCCAGGGAGAGGACAGACTGCAGAAGGGACACTGCTTCTGGGACCCTGTTTCTGGCTCCAGACATCCAAGGACCATCCCCCCCAGAGGAGAGGTGTCTGCCTGGGAGCGCTCTCACTGCCTGAGCTGGTAAAGGAGCCATCTTTGCTCCAGTGCACACAGGCTCCAGTCTGCACTGGTGAGTGTGGACTACAGAAGCTACACAGCTTTGGGACAGACAGAAGCAATCTTGCTTCTGGGACAGACCCTGTTTCAGGCTCCAGACATCTGGGCACCTTCCCTGCCAGAGNANAGNCCACCTGGGAGGGCTCTGTCTGCCAGAGCAGGTGAGAGAGACATATTGTGTCCAGGGTCCCTCAAAGTCTAGCCTGTGCAGGTGAGTGTGCAAACTATAGAGGTGACACATCAGGGACAGGCCCCGTTTGGGGCCTACATCTTCAGCAAGGAGGAAGATCTGAACATCAGGCCTCTGTGCACCTTCCCTGCAAGAGGAGAGATTGCCTGCAGAGAGTACTCTTACCACTGAGACTCAGGAGAGAGCTGGACTC
>NC_034602.1:5857083-5872876 GCF_900095145.1 Mus pahari | reverse complement strand
ATGATAAGAACTTCAATTCTCTGAAGAAAGAAATTGAAGATCTCAGATGTTGGAAGGATCTCCCATGCTCATTGATTGGCAGGATTAACATAGTCAAAATGGCCATCCTGCCAAAAGCAATCTACAGATTCAATGCAATCCCCATCAAAATTCCAACTCAATTCTTCACTGAGTTTGAAAGGGCAATTTGCAAGTTCATCTGGAATAATAAAAAACCTAAGATACCAAAAAACATTCTCAACAGTTAAAAGAACCTCTGGCAGAATCACCATGCCTGACATTAAACTGTATTACAGAGCAATTGTGATTAATACTGCATGGTACTGGTACAAGGACAGACAGGTAGATCAATGGAATAGAATTGAAGATCCAGAAATCAACCCACACACCTATGGTCACTTGATCAAGGGAGTTAAAACCATCCAGTGGAAAAAAGACAGCATTTTCAACAAATGGTGCTCACACAACTGGCAGTTATCACGTAGAAACATGCATTTTAATCCATTCTCATCCCCTTGTACAAAGCTCAAGTCTAAGTGGATCAAGGAACTGCACATAAAACCAGAGACACTGATACTTATAGAGGAGAAAGTGGGGAAAAGCCTCAAGATATGGGCACAGGGGAAAGATTCCTGAACAGAACAGCAATGGCTTGTGCTATAAGATCAAGAATCGACAAATGGGACCTTATAAAATTGCAAAGCTTCTGTAAGGCAAAAGACACTGTCAATAAGACCAAAGGGTTACCAACAGATTGGGAGAGGATCTTTACCAATCCTAAATCAGATAGGGGACTAATATCCAATATATATATAGAACTCAAGAAGTTGGACTCCAGANAATCAAATAATCCTATTAAAAATTGGGGTACAGAGCTAAACAAAGAATTCTCAAATGAGGAATACTCAATGACTGAGAAGCACCTGAAAAAATATTCAACATCCTTAATCTCCAGGGAAATGCAAATCAAAACAATCCTGAGATTCTACTTCACACCAGTCAGAATGGCTAAGAACAAAAATTCAGGTGGCAGCAGATGCTGGCAAGGATATGGAGAAAGAGGAACACTCCTCCATTGCTGATGGGATTGCAAGCTGGTACAACCTCTGTGGAAATCAGTTCAGTGGTTCCTCTGAAAATTGGGCATAGTACTACAGGAAGATCCAGAAATACTTCTCCTGGGCTTATACCCAGAAGATGTTCCAACTTTTAATAAGGACACATGATCCACTATGTTCGTAGCAGCCTTATTTATCATAGCCAGAAGCTTGAAAGAACTGTGGTGTCCCTCAACATAAGAATGCGTATAGAAAATGTGGTACATTCACACAATGGAGTACTACTCAGCTATTAAAAACAATGAATTTATGAAATTCTTAGGCAAATGGATGGATCTTGATAACATCCTGAGTGAGGTAACCCAGTCACAAAAGAACACACATGATATGCACTCACCGATAATTGTATGTTAGCCCAGAAACTTAGAATACCCAAGATACAATTTGCAAAAGACATGAAACTCCAGAAGAAGGAAGACCAAAGTGTGGATACTTCATTCCTTCTAAGAAGGGGGAACAAAGTACCCATGGAAGGAATTACAGAGACAAAGTTCAGGGCAGAGACTGAAGGAATGACCATCCAGCGACTGCCCCACTTCGGGATCCATCCTATAAAAAAACCACCAAACCCAGACAATAGTCAGATGCCAACAAGAGCCTGCTGACAGGAGGCTGATATAGCTGTCTCCTGTGAGGCTCTGCCAGTGCCTGGCAAATACAGAAGTGGATGCTCACAGTGATCTACTGGACAGAGCACAAGGTCCCCAATGAAGGAGCTAGAGAAAGTACTCAGGGAGCTGAAGGGTTCTAAGTCCCATACAAGGAACATCAATATGAAGTAACCAGTACTCCCAGAGCTCCTTGGAACTATACCACCAATCAAATAAAGCACATGGTGGAACTTGTGGCTCTAGCTACATATGTAGCAGAGGATGGTTTAGTTGTTCATCAATGGGAGGAGAGGCCCTTGGTCCTGTGAAGGCTCTATGCCCCAATATAGGGGAATGCCAGGACCAGGAATGGGAGTAGATGTGTTGGGGAGCAGAGGGAAGGAGGAGGGGATAGGGGATTTTCTCAGGGAAAACTAGGAAAAGGGGTAACATTTGAAATGTAAATAAAGAAAATATCCAAAAAAAAAAGTGACCTATCCAAGTGCAATTTGCATATTGTCAATATATGTGGATAGCAGAAGAAAACTCAGAGACCATGAGGAGCACCAAGCATTCAAGTTGAGGATATGCAGTACTTTTGAAAGGGCAAGGCAGAAAAAGTTCACAGTCTGTCATGGCTTCTAGGTGTTTAGCCTTGCCATGACACCATAGTGTTTAGTGTTTTGCAGGATGATGGAAATGGGCACAAGAAACCCATCACTTCTGCAGGAAAGATGGGCTATATGTGAAAATGTAAAAGGAAAGGTACAAAGAGAATTAAAAAAGTGATTTTGAGATTAATTAACAATTACAAGTCATGTCATCAAGTTATTACCTCAAGCAGTGTTTGAAGGAGCTTGCAGAAGTTATCTGTAAACAAATCAGTGAGACTGTGGAGCTGTCACAGAGCAGCAGGCTACACTTCCTACCTCAACCCCTGATGTCTTTGTTAGGGTTGGATCTGGGACTCTGTTATTGTACCTTTTTAGTGTTGCACATACACTCGCAACCCTAGAACATGGGCTACTCTGTAATAGCGGGTTGATGATGATGGTCTCAGAATCGATGCTGTGAGGTTAACAAATACGATTTGGAATGTGCTCTGCAAATATAAAGTCCCATAAAAATACTAATGAATAGCAGTGTGCATACACTCATTTGCAGGCTGGCACAACAGGTAATAGAAAAAGAGCCTGCATTTTGAACACGCTGAGTGCTACCCTGTCCATGCAGCCCCACACACGCCTCCATGGGACACTCTGGAGCAGCTCCCATTAGTCACCCACACAACTCCCTTCCTGTCTGTCTGAGTCTGCAAGCTGCTTTCCGTGTGAAGAAAGATTCTGTGAAAGCTCATGGTGTCATCAACAATCAGTGACCGAAGTTTGGCTTGAAAAATTCATTCATGGAAAGAAAAAAAAAATACAATGGAAATCTATCATTATAGATGTTTTGAAGAGAGAGGGGAAAAGATAGGGGCTTTGTTTTGTATTTGGGTAGGAAATGATGTATAGCTACAAAGCAAAACACTTTTATTCAAAAGATCTCACCCTGAATTCAAAATATGAATTGTATCCTCTTATCATGCAGTCACTTTCGAATGAAAGTTAAAAATGCCGATACTGTGGAACTAGCCTTTGGTATTATATCTCATAGCTGATGTGTTTGTCTAATACTCTGGGCTTTTGAAGGCCCATTACTCAGGGACATTCATTTTAATCCTTTCTGGGTACCCTAAGCAAGAATGCTAGAAAGAGCTTGTAGATAAGATTACATTCCCTGCATCTTATGCGGGTGGGTAGTGGTAGTGGGCTCTGAACCAGATAATGGAACAAATGGAGTTTTCATCACACCTAGGAACAGGGTTCTGGCCTAGGAGTTATAGGATTTTGTTCAGTGAAAAGTGCTAAAAAGCAGAGGCACAGTGTTGATGAGAACAGTTTTGCTCTTGTGCAATAGAAAATTATGATATCCAAATGAGTCAGGTATACATAGCTGTGTGTCCAGGAACTTCAAAATACCCTGTGCAATAGAGTGGATATACAGTTTTATTATATTTACTCGGTCCTAATAAAAGCATCTTCTTTCTATGAAAATAGCAAATTGAAAATCAATCAGGAGGTTCAGGTCTCTTGTGCTGTTCTGTAGTGTGGATACTAGGGAGAATTTGAGAATGGCTATCCAATGGTCCCTTTTAGGTCCCATGAACTGTGTAGAGGCTTGATTAACGACAAGATGAAGCTGTGTAACAGGACTAAGACTTGTTCAGTTTGTGTGAAACACTTCAGCCCTCATATCAATGTTTGATACTGTCTCATCCTTTAGTTCTGCTCTGAGAATGAGTTCTAGATTATATGGCACTCACAATACTCAGCTTAAGAAATATTAATAGCTTGACTAATTATGTCACTGTTTTACCAATAGAGAGATAAAATGCCAAGTGACTTGAACTAGTAAAAGTTCCAAAAGAGAATTTCAAGGCAAGTTTCTGGTTGACAATGCCTTTGGTGAATTGGGGTCTGAATGGAGGAGGAGAGAACCTTTGGAGACAAAAGCTCTTTCCTGCTATTTTGCTGTGTTTGGAAAGTAATTCTACTTCAAACTCAGCCATAATCAACTAACCCCAGGATTAAATACAGGGCCAGTGAAACATGAACTGTTTTGAGGTCATAGTAAATAGAAATCAAGGAGCACAGAGGGAAAGGGAGAGGGGGAGAGGGGGAGAGGGGGAGGAAGAGGGAGAGGGAGAGGAGATAAACAAGTGATCCTCTGTGAAGTGTGTGTGTGTATGTGTGTGTGTGTGTGTGTGTGCGCGCGCGCGCACATGTACAGGAGAGAGCAGTGTAACTAGCATCATGTGCTTCCTCATCCCATTCTGTGTATTGATCTCACTCCATGTTCCCTACTACACACTTTGCTGTAAATGAGGATATTGAGTGAAGAAAAAGAGTTAATAAATCCACATCCTTTGCCATAGCTGCTAATGGAAATCCATGGGCACTTTAAGTGCTGGTCAAGGAAAAAGAGCACACAGGGAATAGAAGACATGGTAGACAGCAGGGAGGACAGTGAGTCTGTGAGCTTAAGCAGATGGCAGAATCTTTAGATGGGCTGCAACTCTTAGAGATCAGGTCTGACCTCAGGCTATGCACTTGTTCTCCTCATGGTAGGTCAGGAAACCCCCACTTTAATAAACAGAACTTTATGGAGTATATCTCGTCTCTTTCTCAGCCGTGCATTGTCTGTCTACTTTTAATTCTACAACAGAATGATACAGTCTACAAAGTTGGAAGTTCTTCCTTCTGAAATATTCTCAGTAAACACTGGCTTAATTGACTAAAGAAGATTTATGCTTGATATACTTTTAAAAATTATCTTACTTGTTTACAGTGTATGCTTCATTTGGTATTTTACTACCTACCCCAAAGCTGCCTGAGCATCAAAAGGTAACGAAGAACATGGGATGAGGGTGTGTGAAAGAATGTAATTCCCCTGCAGTGGAACAGGAGGTGTGAGTCCTTAAAAGATCTATACATGTACGTGATAATTTTCATCTTACAGATTTGAGCTTGACATTCTATCTCTGGGGTAAAAGGGTATCAGATACTATTATTTGTGATTTGTGGAGGGTCTTACTGCATTTCTCCATCATCGAGAGCTGTCTAAGTAATTCACAGGGGAATCTCACCTAAGCCAAGCCAAATTCCACTTAAAGAAAATTCCCAATACAGGAAATCCATTTTAGCATGAGAAGCCATTACTTTTGAAATGCTTTAACATGGTTTTGAGACCAGATATGAATAAAAAAATTCCAGCTATTTACACGCCAAACTCTTTATGAAGTATTTGGTAGCTAGTATCTATAGGTTTGTGATCTGATATAATCTGGAAAATAAACATTGCATTTTTTTGGTGTTTTTTTTTTTTTTTTTTTTTTTGAGACAGGGTTTCTCTCTGTAGCCCTGGCTGTCCTGGAACTCACTCTGTAGACCAGGCTGGCCTCGAACTCAGAAATCTGCCTGCCTCTNTCCCAAGTGCTGGGATTAAAGGCGTGCGCCACCACTGCCTGGCAACATTGCATTTTTTGTGTGTGTGTTTTCAATCATACTTGCTCTCAGGGCTTCAGATATCATGAGCCATGTAAAATCTAACCAGATCATTTACTCCTTTCAAGACTGTTCATTTATATTCTCAGAAAAGGAAAGAGAGAGAGAGAGAGAGAGAGAGAGAGCTTACAAAGAAAAGCAACACAAAACAAACAAAACAGAACAAAACAAACAAACAAAAAACCCAACCAACCAACACCCAATGATCTTTTCAACCAGGTAGTTCTAAGCTTGCATCTTAGATTAGTAGCTGTGGGATGAAGAATAAATGACTGATTCCTAAAGTGTTCTATTTCCCCATTTGTGAGTAGAGAGCAGCCCAAATCTTAGAGCTGTTTTGAAGATTAAATGGGACAGTGCTTGCAAAGGAGATGGCAGATAATAGGCTTTCAATGAGTGATAAGAAGAATTATTTTCTAAGATGGAACACTTGTGTTTTGAATGACAGTAATTGCTTGTACCAATTAAGTGACACCTTTTGTATCTTGCCCTACATTTTGGTTTATCTTTTCATATACATATTTCCTTTACCTAATTGAATTCTGGGCTTTTAAGAGTAGAAAACATCTTCATGTGTCTGTCCAAGTGTGTAGTAAATCATAGGTGCCTAACAAGCATCTAGGTTGATGCTGGGTCTTTGATACATTAGGTAACCGTGGAGGAAATGAAAAGGAAGAGGTTGTCTTTTGTAGGCTTAGTAGAGTACCTCTCTATCGTCAGAGACTCTAGGAGCAGGAGTAAAGTGATCTCTGCTTTGTCTGGTGTCCACATGCAAAGGGCAGAGACAGGGAGAGGTACTTCTGATGTGCAGAGTCCTGCTCACCAACTCAGAAGCTCCCTGCTTTACCACTCAGCACCACAAAAACACTTTCAGATGAACATGTGGGTATGGGTTATGGTGGAGATCTTCTCATAAACCAATCAATCATTTCTGTAGGCAAGAGGGAGACTGCAACAGCTCTTATCTTCATGGTCCCTCTCTCATATGAAACCATATGCATATTTCATATAACTTATATACAAGAAAATATTCTCTTTATACATGTGATTGTTTACAAGTTATGAAAAGTGTCACTCTCTAGTAATTAAAACACAGATTATTCCCATCAATCCAAAGAGTGCTTTCATTTCTCTTGGTTAATCAATTTTCTTCCCCTATCTCTTGACCTCTTGGAGCCTAACTGATTTCTTTACTAACAGGATAATTTTACTTTTCTGAGGATGACATATGGTATGGATGGCACCATGCAGCATTTATTCTTTTGAGTCTGCCTCATTTTTCATAAAGAAGTGCTTGGAGGCTCATCTATGCCTTTTTTCTCTTCATACAGGACATTCCCTTTTGTTTCTGTGGACTATGGTCTTGTAAGAGTGTATATGTTTGTCCACTGGTTTCTGAAGTTCAGTGATGAGAGATAAAATTACTTTAAATATCGGAGTAAAGTTTGTGTGTGTTCCTGTAGAAAGGTACTAGCATGCAGTTTCCCTGGCTATAAAAGTGCTGGGTCAAACAGCAATCTCAGCTTTATGAGATAATCTCAAGTTATATTCCAAAGAGATTTTACCATTTTGTTCCTCCATTAAAATTTAATGACAGTCCAAGTTATTCCATAGTTTGCATGCATTATATATTGCCTATTTTAATTTGACCAGTTTTAAAAGGCATTAATTAATTAATTAATTAAGATTCTGGTATTAATTTGTATTTCCTCAATAGGTAATAATGTGGAATGATCTTTTGCATGTTGCTTTTGCATCTATATATGTCTATTTGAAGATGTTGTTGACCACCGAATTTTGCTAGTTAGTCACAGTGATTCTACCAGCCTCACATCATACTTGAATATTCTTTACAGCTTTTCATATATATATATATATATATATGATTATGCAAGATATAAAAAAGAGCAAGTGTCCTAAAATCCAAGTGTGGATAAGTTGACAGGAAGGTTTTCTTTCAGTGTGATGGTGAATGTTCTGTGTGACCTAGCCCTTTTCTGGGCCTCCTTAAACTCTTCCGTCCCTCAGTTCCTTGCTTGCTCCTTCTCAGCTGACTCACTTTCATGGGTGTATATGTGAGACAGCCTTTTCCCTTACCTCTTCGGTCTTGGGATGCCTTTAGTTGAGAAGATCTTTTAGACACGTACCTGGTTCTTCACTCCATTTAGGACTCTGATCAAGTTTTTCCTTATTTGTTAGATCTCTGCAGATCAGCCTGTGTAAACTGTACCTCCTTCTGTCATCAATAACATTCATTGGAGCATTTATCACTATCAGGAACACTATAGTTCATCTATGTCTTTATTAGCTATTTCTTCCCACTGAAATGTAAGTTCTAGAAATACAGAAATCTAACCTGTCTTATTTCTCATCTGGAAACCATGGTGTGTGAAAGAGTCAAGGATATAGGAGACATTTAGTAAATTTGAGAGTGAAATTAATAAGTCTTAAGGTGAAAGGCAAGCGGGAGAGGTAGTAAATGCTCACCAGAGTGTTTAAACATGCCTTCTCCCAGTATCTAAAATTTTATTGAGCTATTTCACTTTGACCCACAAGAACTCTTAGCTAACTTTCCATTGCGGAAGCCTAGATGACATTTGCATGACACCCTTTAAAGCCTCATCCAAAATGGCAGGTAAAAAGGGGAGCAGTGCTTGTTCTCACTTGAGAGCCACCACACACACATTCTTTGTCTCAAACTGGGTTATGATAGGAGAGAGCAGACAGACTCAGACTTGGTGGCTCTACCAAGTCCTCACCCCAGTGACGTCTGTGAGTGAGCTCGGACTCTTCTCTTAGGAATCCATGGTCTTTGTTTTTGCCCTTGTCTTGATTTTTGTTACCCTGAATTTCTTGGGTTTTACACAAAGCCGAGGGAAAAGCTTGGTTTCAGTATATTCGGTTCCTCTTAAGTTGACAGGGAGAGGCATAGGGAAGGGTGGCTATCCATCAAGTTATGGGTAGGCTATTCTGAGCTAAAAGTCTCCAAAGCTAAGAACTCCCAGAAGCTATTCTTTGGTGTATAATAAGAGCATCCCAGGTTCTCGGTACTTTTGGATGCTCCTTGGTGTTTCTTCCCATAAACAGCTTTCATCCCAGTTCAAACGTGGAGATCTTTCTGAATGTGGATGTGGAGAACCTACTGTAGACTGAGACTAATTATAGCAGTGGTGGGGAAACAACCAACTGAGCAACTGTTTGAATGAATGACACATTCACAAGCAATGACAGTTTTTGAAACCAAGTACATCTTAGGTCATCCCCCCTACCCCATTCAAAGAAGTAGAAAGCACTTCTTGGTACACACTGCTTCTCTCTTATTGATATAGACAGTCTGAATTTTTTCTAATTTATTTTCAGCTCAAAAACTATTGGGAGAAAATAGCAATCTCCCCTACATTAATAGAACACAAAATACTATTTGGGCATTTTTATTGTCAAGATTTCACAAATGGGCATGAGTGTTACAGGACACAAGGGGCCACTGTTTGCAGCTTCTCCCTTGGGCTGAATTCCTGTAGAAATTGTCGAGTCTGGTTTTCGGAAATCCTCTAAGCTGAGCATGCTTCTGCACTGATCTTTGCCTCCTCACTGATCTTAAACAAAATTATGAAAATCTTCCCAAATCCTGACTTTATCACACCAAGAAATTCTGACAGTGGCACTTCTGGGGGTTAATAGTGGTCTAATTATCTTGTACCAATAAGGAAAAAGAGTCAGCTTTTTGTCAAGATCATGTCAGAACTAGTCAGATAATATAGATATTTCTACCTCCCCACATTTCTAGGGGGTTGTTGCTGTTTTAATTAAATGTTATATGAATACATTTCAAAAGGATCCAAACACAGGGCAAACTCTGTTTTGGAACTGCTGCTCCTACATTTAAAATGTATTTGAAATGTAATTAAAAAAACAACAGATAATGGGAAAGAAAAACTAAAATAACTTGAAACAAGCAGAATATAGTAGCTCATCATTACACTAATATATCAAACAATGTGATCTTAGCTTAATTATCCCCTTTGAGAGTTGAGAAAACTAAGCACAACCTTCAATTTACAGCTGTATGGTGCTGGGAACCTGAATTATTATTTAAAAAGAAGGGGGGAAAAGTTTATTTATTGTGACCTCCGCTCAGTTTTTATTCATCGTGGAAAAATCTGTATATTCACAAATGAGGGCCATTCATCCTGGAGCCCCGCATTCTTCAGCTGTCCCGGCCAACATCAACTGCACCTCTCCAGCCTTTGTGTTCATCTCGAAGCCTCTTCATCCACATTGTTCATCATCTTGATGGTCTAGCTTTATCTTGCCTTTGTGCAGCTGCATTCCGCTTATCCAAAGTGCTGAGGGAGCTGAGGGAAAGAGAAAGGAAGGAGCGAGCGGGCAGGAAGGAGAGAGAGCTGTGAGACTGAGGAGAAAAAGCAGTGGCCGGTGCACATATGAGGATAATTCCTAGTTTCTCAATAATAATAATATAAAAAAGGAGGACAGGCTAATTACTGGCTTAACTAGGGCAGCCTGTGGATCTTCATGTCAAAAGGACTGCCGTAATTATTTGTCATCAAAGCACATTCATATTGTGGCACAAAGGAAGGGCCTTTTGCAAATGGATCCTGCTAATAAACAGGGCTGAGAGGAGCATTATGTGTCTCCCTGGTTGCAGGCACATTAACACTATGACATGGAGCATAACTCCGGGCCTCAGGAAAAAAACACCAGAATGATAATTATCCCCCACCTCCCCAGCCTCTCCCGCCTTTCTCTTTGTGTTGGGCGAGGAAGCTGAACATGACCCATTGGAGGGCCCAAGGCAGGCTATTAGTGACCCCAAAGCCCTGACAAGGTGCCTCTGTTCTTTTAAAAGCAGCTGCCTCTTGATGTCAGGAGGGCCATACGGACCAGCAGGCTCAGCCTCCAAATGGTCCCGGCATATACTTCAACCCTAAAGACACCTGGAAGGTCAGGACCAACTTAATGTAAATGAAGACAGCAAAGGGGAAGCTCTGAGGAATCCTGACAAGGCCACTGCCCAGCCTTTCCTCTTCTTTGTCCATGCTGGCTCAAATGAACTCACTTATGTTCTGGAAACTAAATTCAGAAACAAAGAAGTTCTCTCTTGTTTTCTCCTATTAAATAAATAAAGTCTTAGGGAAATGTCTGCCTGCCGTGGGATAATTTATGGGAGAAAAGCTATGGGGCAATACTGTATGAGAAATGTAGGGCAAGGTGGGAAGGTGGATGTAAACACAGCCCTTACATTAGCCCTTCTTCTAGCAGATGTAAACACACTGATTCCCCACAGGTAGGAGGTCACTAAAGGCCAGGGGCCTGGAGTTCAGTGAACAGTGCTGAATGCTTTTCTTGCTTCTTGCTGGGCAGTTAGTATGAGGCCCATCACTAGTGGAAACTCAAGCAAACAAGCCAATCCCCGATGATGTTCCCTGCGAGCTCCAGCCTGCCCATTGTTAGAGATTTCTGTGACTGTAAATCCTCTCAGAAGGCTCCAGGCTTTCTCTGCTTCCAAGCAGAGTGACTGCTATGGAAGAAAAAGGCCAGCAATCAGCTTGCAACGGGGAGCTGATTGTCTCTTTCCTTCTTCTTCCCTTTCTAGCTCTGATGGTTCTGTGTAAGGTTATTTCCTGAAGCCCACTTGGCATCCCACAACCTGGGTGATGTGGGCAGCATTCTATTCTACATGCACCAGAAGCAAACCTACTCCCAACTCTTATTTTACCCAGCAGAGAAATTAAGACTAAAAATTTGCATTGCAAAAGAATCCTAACTTCACACAAGCCAGCTTCCCCAAGCATTTAAATATTTAATTATTTGAAAGGCTGGAGGTAGAGAATCTTCAAGTTAAGATGTTATGAGCCATTTCTAATGGAAGACCTGTCAGGGATGGAAGCATTAAAAGACTGTGTCTAGGAACACAGATGAAGAGATTTTAGGATTTGACTCAGAGCTGTTTAAGAGTGAGCCCTGTGTCTGAAGCAGCTCTGGCCTAGAGATGCTTGCATTCTTAGTCTGTGGATCTCAAGAGAACTGATCAGTCACAGTCAATCAGTCAATCAATCAATATCAATTAATCAATCAGTCAAACTGCCAGTCTCATTCTGTTTCTACTTGCCTGCCTTGCTTTCTACTTTTTAAAAATATTTCTTTCTTTACAAATTTTATAACATTAAGGAATTAAAATACATGCACATCATAGTTTTCACAAACAGTTACAAATACTAAAGACAAAAAGGGTCCAATTATATTATTTCTTATTTTATCTCTACAGTTCCTTTGGAACTTTAAATGCCTGTATCCTATCACTACTAGCCCCATCTGTAAGAATGTCTAACAGACATCTCAAGAGCCACACCTCTCTCACGGTTTCCCTGACATCTTCAGATGTGACTGCCACTTTTCCCTGTCAGGGTCACAAGACTCTCCTCACCCAGGTCCTTTGCTGACTGTTGGCACTTCCCATCTGTCAGGAGCGGCTGGCTCTGCCTTCAGAGGTCAACCCAATCAGCCCCTTGCTACCTTGGCCTCACTCCTCTGTTCCCTGGATTACTCGGATAGCCCCAGAGTGCAGGTTAGCCTTCAGTAGTAAGTCAGGAAGCTAACAAGAGTAGGCTTCACCGGGGAAGGAAGTTATGAGAAGGGACTAGGGAGGACGGACCAAGTCTTCAGAGCCTATACCCTATAGGCTTTCTAACTCAGCGTAGTTTTGTTCTTCTCAACTACAAGTGGTCATTTGTGTCAATGACTCAATAGGGTCTCAGATTATAGATTCTACTTTTGCGAAATATGCTCATCTACTTCTCCCACAATGCCCCCTGATTTGCCTGTGGCATTTTCACCTCCCTCCCCACAGAGTTACTTCTCCACTGATGCCTACTGTTTTAGCTCCCTGACTTAAAATGAACACTAACCTGCACACTGGCACCTGTGTCTCCCTTGCTTTGTTGAATTTATCAATAAAATATATTGAACATAATATGTAAGGTATGCTTATTAATTGTTATTTGAAATTTTTTGCTTATAATCTCTAAGAGGTTTAATGAAATTTCTTGCTCCTTGTTTTCTATGTCCTGACTTATTTCTATGCTTCTACAATAGTGTTTGGAGTATCTTAATTTCTTATTAGATACTTGTGGCATGAATTTTGGATAAACGAAGTTCAAACTTTAAGAAAATGGAGACCAGCCGGGCGTGGTGGCGCATGCCTTTAATCCCAGCACTCAGGAGGCAGAGGCAGGCGGATTTCAGAGTTTGAGGCCAGCCTGGTCTACAAAGTGAGTTCCAGGATAGCCAGGGCTACACAGAGAAACCCTGTCTCGAAAAACAAAACAAAACAAAACAAAACAAAAAAAGAAAGAAAGAGAAAGAAAGAAAGAAAGAAAGAAAGAAAGAAAGAAAGAAAGAAAGAAAGAAAGAAAGAAAGAAGAAAAGAAAAGAAAATGGAGACCAGTAATAGGGGAGACTCTTAAAGAAAGGGGCTGGAGAGATGGCTCTGGGGTTAAAAGTATTGGTTACTCGTTCAGAGAGCTCAGGTTTGGTTCACAGCATCTACATGGCAGCTCACAACCATCTGTTCTAGGAGTTCTGATGCTCTATCCTGGCCTCTGCAGGTGCCAGGCACAGAAGTGATTCACATGCGTACCTGCAGGCAAACATTCACACACATTGTCATGACGTAGACGCACGTGTTGGCTTACTTGTCTTACAAGTGGTTTTTAGGTGGTATTGTTCAGTACAATGAAATCCTCAAGCCAAAGTAGCTGCTTTCAGTTCATTGGTTCTTCCCCAGTGCTAAAGGATCAGATACCACAACTAGCCGTGCAAATTAAAGATACAGCAACATACCATACCAAATAAATCTCTGTTGCCCATTTTAGACAATGGCCTTCAAAATAATGTCTATATTACCCCCAAAGATTTTCAGTTTAGCATATTTTTCAATATTGAACAGTTGGGTAAACAGGTCTTTTTTCTTTAAAGTGTGTGTGTGTGTGTGTGTGTGTGTGTGTGTGTGTGTGTGTGTGTGTGTGTTATGGTTACTTGTGCACAGGCATGGAAGGTACAGGAAGGTGTCAAGTGTCTTCTTTTAGTGAGCCCTGTCTGATTGCTTTGGGGTATAGTTACAGGTGCTGCTTGTTTCTTGACTAGGTCGGTGGCCAGTGAGCCCCAGAGATCCTCTGGTCTTCCCTTCCCAGGGTTGCTGTTAGAGGGCATATAACCTTGTCTGAGTTTTATATAGCCTCTGGGGACCCAAATTCTGGTCCTTCTGCTTACACAGCCTGTGATTTGCCCACAGAACCACCTCCTTAGCCACTAGTTGCTAACTCTTAATTCCCAGTCCTGTAATCTGTCTTTATTTCTGTATATCAATATTTTAATCAAAGAATAGAGACAATTTGAAGAGGCAGCATCCAAATAATTACAAGTTAGTTAGTTTGTTACATATCACAAGACACTTCTAGACCAAAGATGGTGGCAGGGAAGAAAGAAACGTCATTAGAAAAGGGTGCAGCTTTCTGCTTGAGTTAAATTTCCAGATCTGTGATCTCAGGATTGAGGCAGAGCTTGCTCGGGTTATAAAGGAATGATGTTCTTTTCAAGTTCATGAAGGTCTTCTGAGCTTTCTGCATAACTGAGGAAAAACTGGATGGAAACTGGATGTTATCTCAGTTAACCCAAGTCTACTGTAGACCAGCAGACCACTGGGCACTGCTGCAGGATGCCAAGTTCCCTGTGCATGGAAGAGTCTGTGTGGTTTATACTCTTACCGTCATCTCAGTGAGTATGACCAGAACACAATTCTCCCACATTAGCATTTCTTCTGATGTCCATGGCTTGTCACTGGATTCCAGAAACAAGCTAGAGAGCAGCAAACTCTTGAATCAGCTTACAGTGTTGAAGGAAGAGTTGTGTTAGCTTATGACAAACCTGGATTAGTTTGTTGGACTGTGAAAATACTGACAAAGGAGAGTTTTAGTTCATAGTCAAGAAAAAAAATTTCTGAGATCCTTGAGCTAGAGAAACCAGCATAAATGGAATAATATGAATCAGAGGAGATCATGGTTTAACTCTGTCTTAGTGACTTTTCTATTGCTGTGATAAATAAAACACCATGACAAAGGTTACTTATAAAATAAAGCATTTAACTTAACTTATGGTTTCATCGTGCATGATGATGATGAAGGAACAGCTGAGAGTTAATCTTGATCCACAATCACAAGGCAGAAGGTTGGGTAGTGGGGAGAGACTGTAAGCAGTGGAAATTACAGAGCTCCCTCAAAGTCCATCTCCAGTGATACACTTGTTTTCTAATGAGGCCACACCTCTTAATCCTTCCTAAACAGTCCCACCAGCAGGAGGAACCTGTGGGGACCATTCTCATTCAAATCACCATAAAATCACTAATGATATACAGAGGAAATTAGAGTCCTGATGAATCATTTTGCCAAGTGCTTTCCCTAAGGTATTGCTGTGCACACATGGTGTGTGTGATGGTTCAAAGGTAAGGCTGGGAAGCATCTGGTAGTGTCTTTCCTGAAAGCTGTACATTTGGTGTTTTTCTCCCTTTTGTGTATACTTCATAAAACGTCACTCCAAAAATCCTGTGNGAACACACTTGTGAAGACCTACCAATGTCTCTTTTCTGTTAATTAGCACATTACATGAAGCATATATTTAATGCTGATCCTAAAGCTCTCTAAAATTTGAATTTCAGATAATTTCCTTGTTCAACTTTTCATCTCACAAATGTATGACCATTTAAACCATTTACTTAAAACAAAATCTTGTGTGTGGCGTTAATTATTGACTTAGAAAACATACCTTGAATAAACCATTTTGTAAATTTTTTTTTGCTTTGGAAATTAAAATAAAATTCTATGATTTTCCCTCTTCCCTTTTTCCTCCCCAAACCTTCCCATGTACCATGTACACACACACACACACACACACACACACACACACA
>NC_034602.1:5833730-5857013 GCF_900095145.1 Mus pahari | reverse complement strand
AATGTATGTATGTATGTACATGTATACATACAACCTGTTTAATATTTATAGTGCTACTTGCAGGTATATGATTTCAGGGTTGAGCACTTGGAATTCAATAGCCAATTTGGAGGCTCTTCCCCAGGAAAGACTGTTTCTCCCAATCTTCATAGGTCTCGCTGTCATTAAAGAAAGACCTCCTTGCAGTAGATGGAAGCCATTACAGAAAACCATAACTGATTCAAATGTTTAGAACAGGAGACCTTGTGCTATTCAGCTCCAGCTGATACATCCACAGCGGAACTCCTGCATTTCGGCTCAAGTCTCNGAGCAGAAGAGGTGGGTAGAGACCCAAGAGAGAAGAGTAGGAAATTTGCTATGGGAGTTCCATCTCCTAGGACTATCCGAAGAGATATACTCAGGACGTCTTGCTAGCTGCCTAAACATGGCCTGAAAACTGGTGACACCAATGGATATGCTAATGTCGAAAAGAAGATTGTATGGGGTCGCCACCTTAGACAAAGAACTATGGCAGTTAATGCATGGGAAGCATTTTCTGACTCTGCATAAGCACTAGTCCCTTTTTTAAAGGAACCACACTATCTGTTTTATACAGATCTGAGAGCTGAACTAATAAGGATTCCTTCTGTGGGCCTGGCCACCTTATCTGTGTACAGCAACATTCCCAGGCTATATTTGCAGGCCTTGTGCTCACAAAGGGGTATTTTTTCCCCCATTCTGTGGACCAATTCTTAAAACCAAGTGGAATTTGTCATATTTTCATAAGAACAGGCTGTGTTCTGCCACTGTACCCTCTTGTCCTCAAGTCCCTAAGATTTCTTTGTGAAAGAGAAGTATCAGGACAGTCATGGGAATGGGTGCCACAGTTCAAAATTTCCCAGAAGGACAGAGGGAAATAGAGTGAGCACTGATGCTTACAGTGTAGATGAACAGTTCACTAGAGGACTGGCTTTTCACCAATGCCATCATTCACAGAGGATGGCTTCATTCCTTTATGAAAGCTGATAACTCACAGCGTCTGGAAGAGAAATCCCAAAATTTAGCTCAGGATAAATTCATTGTTTTATTACATTAAGAAATGTTTTAATGTGTGCCTTCTTTATAAAACTTGAACGTGTTTGTATTCTGCATACTCATGCTTATAAATTAAATGTGCATATGTACAAATGTGTATACCTTTGCATCTTACACACACACACCTACCTTTGCACACCTCTTATGTTTTATCAATGTCATTTGTTGTTGGCTTTGTTCCTTGTCACTTACTATTCAACACAATTCATTTTGTCTCCTTTTTGCTACTACTGAAAAAAATCTTGACTTGATTAAATATTATTTGCAACTTCAGTTGCATTTTAAAGTTGTCCCCAAAGAACCCTTTTTTAAACAGAAGGATAATCTTTCCATTTTTTCCTAATTTTTGTCATTTATTTAACACTACTGACTCTCTCTCTCTCTCTCTCTCTCTCTCTCTCTCTCTCTCTCTCTCTCTCTCAGTTTAGAGGACAAAAATCTCTTTCCTGAACTTTAAAGTGTTGTATGATGATGTTTCATATGATGATGTTAATATTAAAATATCATATTGGGGACAGCAAGAAAGGAAAGATTTTAGTTGAAGAGTAGTATGTTTCTATGCCAAAAGCCCAATTTTGATGGCTACTTATTCAATCAACTCGACACAAGCTAGAGTCATTTGGGAAGAAGAAACCTCAGTTGAGAAAATGACCCCACAAGATTGCACTCTGGGCAAGCCTGTGGAACATTTTCATAATTAATGATCTATGTAGGTGGGCCCAGGTCACTGTCGATCGTACCACCTCTGGGATGGTGGTCCTCGATGCTGTAAGGAGGTAGGATAAGCAAGCCGTGAGGGGCAATCCAGTAAGCGGAACACTTTCACGGCTTCTGCATCCTGAGTTTCTGCTCTGACTCACCTTCACAGTGCACTATTATCAGGGCCTGTAAACTGAAATTAAACCTTTCCTTTACAGTGTCTTGCTCTTTGTTCATGGTGTTTTATCACAGGAATACAAACTAAGACAGATATCATCACACGCACTTCCTTTGCTATTGGGTTGCTGTCTGTCTGCACCTGTCAGATATAGTCTGCATAAAGGCACTGTATTTAGTTCCTAACGACTAATCTTAACATTAAACACACACATGCAGATGCACATGTACACACACACACACACACACACACACACACACACACACACACACACACACAAACAGACACCTTGTGTACTCACTTTAAAGATCCATGTATTAAAGAGTAGACTTGACATGAGTAGTTCCCTTCTCATCATGTTCTGAGGTCCCCACACACTAGGACTGGATATCTTTTCATCTTCAGTGAATGTTACCAGGCATCACAACCATTGCCATCAATCAGTCAACAAATAGTTGCTGCCTACCATGTACAGAGGCTCTCATGTCTTATTAGGGCTTAGTTGTTAAGTTATAAGCCCCAAGACCAACCCCATCTCCGTCTTATTATGCTGAATGAGGATTCTGGACTTAAAAATTCTGTATTTCTACATTTATCCACATAATGTCTTAAATACTTAATTTTAAGGCTTATCGAGTAGAATTTCTTTTAAAAAGAAGTTAGGTTGAGAAGTTTCTATTTTTTTCCATGTGGGTAGAAAATACATTTTTCCTGATACTCATCTGGAGCCAGGGATTGATTCCATAAACTCAAGTCTCATTATTTTTGATCTTCTACATATGTTTGGATAACATGGGAACCCATATACTTACTATTTAACTACTGAGGGCCTGTGAGCTTAACGGGGCCATGCTTGGAGGTTTTGTGCATATGCATAGCTCGAGAAAGAAGCAATAAGCACTGGAAGAAAGTATCTTTTGGGAAGTTTCACTTTTGTGAGGTTATCTGTTGATAATGAAATATGGAAAAATTTCAACTATGCAAGGGTGAGTTTTAAAAATACTCTACAAAAATACACGTATAAACAGAAGTAGTCTATCGTGCTGCAAATCCCAATATGTGATTTTTTTCCATTTTGAGGTTTTTATTCTTAGGTTCCTATATATGCACACACACACACATGTAAGAACTTTCTATTGATTGGACAAGAGATGCCTCTGAAATGTCCTTATCAAGGTCATCAGGCGACTTCTGAAAAATCAAGTACCCTACTTTGAAAATATTTAAGGAGCTGTAATGCATTTTCAGTACAAGATGATAGTGTAGTTGTTTTTGTAGCTGTTGTCATTGCTAGAGTACAGAACATTAGTCCTTGCCACTAGATACTATTTTAAATGTAATAAGAAAGGACTATGATATGATCAACCCAACCAAAGTACTAGAAGATCTACAGCCACCTGTTAGCATCTTCCCGTTGATAATTTTGAACAAATGTCAGTAGTATCAGGTCCTTGTACGCTTGAGATAAAAGCAGAGTCACCCACTTTCTGTATTGCTGATGCTTTTATTCTTTCTGTTCAAATTTTCATTCTGTTTGCTTCAACCTTTTCAACAACTGAACAAGCAAAGTTTATGAGTCTGTGGTCACACAGACTCTGGGGACAAAACAAAGAGAGATATGTTTTTCTTGTATTCCACAGGAGCGTGAATAATGTCTGCTCCTTTGAAACTGCCCAAAAGATATATTTTTCCTGGCCCTAAGTCAGGGTCACAGTCTGAAATCAAGGTGATTTTCCACAGTGAATATCTTTTGCATCCCCTCGCATCCCCTCCTTCCTCTGCAGTTTTCAATTGTTCCAGTCCAGGAGAAGCCTGGGGCTAGGAGAGCTGTTTCACAGATAGGTGTGGCTTTGATAAGACTTTTGTTTGGTCTCTGTAGACCAGTTCCCTATGGAGCCTGTTGCCTATGCTGTGTTTTAGTCTTGTGACGAACAATGTCCGAATTGTTTTTATTTTCTATGAAAATACTATCAACTTGGTAATTTATGGAGAATAGAAATAAGTCTTCCATATTTTGAAAGGTTAGAAATCCAATATCAAGGTGACAATGTCTGACAATGACCTCTGGCCTCAGACTGGCAAAGAACAGACTCCCCTCTGCATACCCTGTTGTAAGGGCAGGGATCTCAGTAATGAGAGAGAAGCAATCACAAACAAGTCAACTCACTGAGTCCATGCCTTTTGCAGAATCACACTGACTATCTGATTGGTGTTTGAGCAAGTCAGACAAACCTTAACAGACGACATCATTTCAATAGCACTCACTGCTTTAAGGTAATAGGTATTTGTGTCATGTGACATCAGGTATTGTATAATAGTTAAAGGGATGAGGTAGGGCCACCAGAGACTTCCTCAGGCTTCCTGAAGTCCTCTGAAATATCTTCCTCAAGTCGTCGACCATCTTTTCTACCAGATTTTGTAGCCTCTTCAACTGGCTCTTGTTTCATATTGGACAAGAGATATTCCTGCTGGACTTGAATTGGTATTTCTTTCATTTACTGAATGTGGAACTAACTAAAAATATCTTAATTCCTTGTATATGTTCATCTTTCTTCTGATTTGGAGCACACTTCCTTATCTGTGCTCACACATAAGACACCCTTGTCCTGTTTTCTTGCTGATTCATTTCTGTATCCAAGATCAAAAACACCCATATTCCAAGCATCCATGGGCTACTGAATCTGAACATCACTTATCAGGATTAAACTGCATCATGGGCTTTCAATGAAAACGAAGCCGGGACTATGTCTAGTAGCAATGCCAGACTACTACCTTGTCTGGGGAACATCTAGGAGAAGTGGGAAATAGCCTCCTGGTGCAACTTTTATTGGAACCACTTTACCCTAGACATATTCTCTTTGAGAGAATGTACATTTATTGGTTTGATTTCTAAACCAGCGAGAACTGTTGTTTAGATATATACAATCATATTATAGACCTAGTGGTGATATCAGTATTAAAGATAATATTATTAATATGTAATTATATCAATATGCAAATTGCTACAGCATTAATAATTTTAAGGAAGAATCCTAGCCCATCATTATTCTTGGACATTAGCTCATTCTTCAAAAATATTTCATGGTTTATATGTCAGGATGAGTATTCAAAGATACACAGTAACATCAGTTGTTGTTGTTGTTGCTGTTGTTGTTGTTGTTGGTGGTGGTGGTGGTGTGTGTGTGTGTGTGTGTGTGTGTGTGTGAGAGAGAGAGAGAGAGAGAGAGAGAGAGAGAGAGAGAGAGAGAGAGAGAGAGAGAGAGAGATCTGTGTGTTTTCTTTCTTTTTTTTTCTTATCTTTCATTCCTTCTTTCTCCTCCTTTGGATAAAATTTTACTCTTTCATTCAAAGTCCATATGGTCTCCAGTGAGAGGCCGGGTCCTTCCACAACAAATGTGCCATACTTGAACTTTGCTATCACACAACACTTTCTGTGGCTGCTTGTCTGAAATGACTTAATTTGCACTGCAGGACTAGCCCTGAACCCACAAATTCTCCAAAAAGCCACAGTGAGCCAGGGCAGCAGACCTATTACTAATTTTTTATTAAAATCCCCGAGGCACCCAGTACAGGGCCCCAAAGCAGCTTTAATAATAGCCAGCACACAGCACCTTTTTCTTGTATTGCCGTGTAATCAAATCTGAGGCTGCTGTTCACTCTCTCTGTTTACCTAGAGGACCAGCTTCCAATTTAGTTGTGGCTACTCTAAACTGATTCTTCATTGTAATTAATGCCTACTTTGGCCTCAGCCACTTACACAACTTTCCATTAGAGGTTTGCAGCCATCCGCAGAGTACTTCACTAAGTTACCCTCACAGCTGCAATTTTGTTAAAGTCCTTTTTATTATTTTTTTTACAAAGAATTTTTAAATTGCTTAGCTAAATAGTTTTTTTTTTTTAATTCCCCCTTTTCTTGTGCTGTACCTATTAAAATGTTTGGGCCAGAGTCCAAGTTATAGCAATACATACAACACACATATGTACTCATGCACACACACACACACACACACACACACACACACACACACACATGCAATTATCCCCTCCCTGCCTCAAATAATCCCAGCCTGTAACTTATTTCAGAAAGAAGACTGGGAGAACTTATTTGGATCACGGTCTGCCAGGGCTCATTTTCTGTCTGTTTCGTTCTCCCTGTATCCTCTGTGCTAGTACTTGGGCATTCAAAGTCCTTGCAGAGACTGTTGAGAGACCTCTGCATACATCCGTGCAGTAATTCCCTCACAACTAAACTTTAAAAAGCGTACATTGTGTTGTTGCTGCTCCTTGAACCTTCTCTGTAAGGAGGCTGACATTTTCAGTGGCTTTTCTAGAGCCTTGTACAGAATGGCTTTCCTAGAAGAGTCTACACCTGCTTATGCCTTATCTTCTCTCTCCCATTCCCATACTTCACTAAACTGCACATAACAACCATCAGAAAATGGAGACTCTGGCTCCTTAGTCCCTTCCATTCTCATCTGGAGAGGTGGTCTTCAGGAGGACCTAATGAACACAAGAGGTTTCACAACCTGTCCTGGATAACGTATAGCTTCAGAAGGGAGGAGCTTGGAGGGAGAAATTCTTTTAGAAGCCTTTGCTGACAACATCTTGAACAGACATGATGGTACCTCTGTGCAATTTTTGATTCTACTATTTTAAATATTAATAGTTTGCCCTCTGGGACTGGTAGGGAAACAACAGATTTCCTTAATTTCTTAGCCATTTTCCCTTTGGATAATATTTTGCAGTATAGTACAGTACTGTTGGCCTTGTAGGTAGGATTTATAGACTCTTTGCTCACTTATATCATGTGAGTTGTTGGAGTTGAACCTTATAAAAAGGCTTAATGGAATAGTCTATCTATGTTATGGTTAGCTGTCCATAACTGAGTCATGTATGATAAAAGATTTCACAGTTGGAGGTTGGGGAGAATTGAAGTCCTTTCTAGTTCCTGGTTATGACTTACTTTTTTTTTTCTTTTTTTTGAGCAATTGGCCCCTTTCATATGGTGGCACCTCTTTATGTCCAGTTCTTCCTTCTTTCTTCAAGGTCTTTGTATATCATTAGACAAACAGAAACACTTAAAGTGGTTGACCTATTATCCTTTTAAGCATAGGTATCTTTCACACAAGAAGCAAAGTATGTAGTAAGAACCTAGTCTGAGTATGGGGTTTAGGAAATCTCATGCATCTTGTGCTTGTGTTTGTACATATATATCACTTAACCTTCTAAATATAGGCTGGCACTGAGCAGAGGGCAATGTTTAATTTTTCAGGTTATGTATTATGTTTCTCAATTGAAAATCTCCTGTGTACACCGAGACATGTGTTGCAAGTACTGAAGACTAACAAAGCTTGTCAGCCAGCACTGAGGAGAAAATTTTCAAAGGTTTAACTACAGTGTGCTCTACATAGCTGTAAATTTTATTCCCACTTTCTACCCCATTCTCTTGGCCTGTGCAACCAGCTTATCGCCTCCTGCCTGCTTTCTGAATGTGAGCACACATTTCACCCCTTCTTCCCATCAGCTGTCTCTCCCATCAGCAGACAGCTCTCCACAACCCTATTCTATAGCCACTGGCTTCTCTCTAGGAATTGCCTAGCAGTGTGGGGCTGCCTACCACCAATTACAGTAGACAAGGGCTGTCCTGCTCTATACTAGGCACATAAAGTTATTCTACTTGCACTTATTTTCAAGTTAAATCAGGAAGCTTCACTCTCTGGTCTTTGAGTTCTCAGAAGTGCAATGGATAGTTCCCTTTCATAGATTACTCTGAAGTGTGCATGCGCATGTGTGAATTCATTGAAAAATAGGACCATTCTATCTGGGTCATTTTCTAACAAATAGAACAATTGACTATAGCTTACCACATACCCAACGAGAATGTCCCTTACCAGCCCTTAAGTGGAATCAGATGGACTCAGCACAGATGCATTTTCTTTCCACATCAATGGGATATTTTCTTATTTTCCTGACACAAAGCAAGATGCCAAATTATTAGATAGGGCTTGCATGATTGTTGTTGGTCTGAACCAACTGGCAAGAGTCTTTTTCTTGATGTTGAACATAATGGCAAGTACTCTTTCAAGTCACTGGGGAGACTTTGTAGCCATCCTCTTGGCATTCACCATTTATAATACAAAGTGAGAGAATATAAGTTAACCTCTTCACTTACTTATGTCAAGGTGCCAACACAGCAGTTCTGTATTTGAAAGGCAGGAGGAGTAACTTAGGAAAGACATAACTGAGAAAGTTAAACTCAGAGGTCGATTAGATAATGTAAAAACGACAATGTAATAAACAAATGATATATATCATGCCCTGGACTTCTCTGGCACTAGGGAGGAAGAACTTTCAAATGAATGAATGAAGACTGCAGGGAGAGGTATCATGGCAGAAGACACGGGGACATGGAAGCTGATGCAACATGAGGGAGGCTGAGCAAACCCTGCACTCGGCACTGGGCAGGATAAAACCACACAGTTAGCTGCTAAGGTGGCTCCTGGATAGTTGGAGAAGGATGCCAGCATGCTCTATTCATTGTTGTTGTTGTTCTAAAGAGATGAATTTAATGTGTGTCCCCGACAATTCTGACTCCGGTGGACCTGACTGAGTTGTACACATGGACAGCCTTCATTAACCTGTGGTCTTCAGGAGAGCTTGTTCCAGTTGGGCTTTACTCTGCTTAGTATTACAATTTAATTATGGACCATGTCTTATCAGAGGAGAGTGAATAGGGCGAACAGTAAGTGCTCTGCTGGGAGTAACAAACAAGATGAATACATACACACATACATACGCACCTCTCTCTCTCTCTCTCTCTCTCTCTCTCTCCACACACACATATATATATAGTTATTTATTTGTCTTTTCCTCTGTATGGCCAGACTGGGACACAGTTGGATGGTTGGCTGAGCTGCTGGGTTGGGGAAGTCATATCCTTAAGAAACCCGTTGCTATCCAACTTTTTTCTTCGGTATGCTTGTCCTGAGTATCTTTCTCTTTTGTGTATGTGTGTGTTTGAGACAGATGGCAACTTTACAGTGTGATGTTAGGAGGAAAAGTGTTTGAGAAGGGAAGAGGGAAGGCAAACAAGAAAAGCAAGCCTTGAATAAGCAATTTTTCTTAAAAGGAATACATCCTGGGACAGTTTATTTTTGTGATCTGTCTGGAATTTGGGGACAATGTGCTAGAATTCTCTTCTTGCTGTCAGTTGGCAAGCTGCCTAAAAATGGTGGAGGACTTGGAAGAGAGACATAATGTTTCTATTAAAATAAGGCTTTATTGAAAGCAGGGCCAGTGGCTAAAGTTAGTCCTTGTTTTTTATTTATTTATTTTTTGTTTTTTTTTGTTTTTGTTTTTGTTTTGTTTTGTTTTTTTAAGGCTCTGTGCCTGGATCTATGAGAACAGTGAAGTGGAGAATGAGAACTATCATCAAGCTTGGGCACCAGGGCTCAAATGTCTAAGTATATGCAAATCATTGCAGGCCAAGAGTTGGGCTGCTCTTGGAAGAGAGTATGAATTATTTGGATAATTTCTTCAATTTCTCATTTTATTTATGGAGTAAACAGAGTCTATATTTGAGATCAGGATGACTTTAATATATTCTCTTGAGCTGGAAATACTTCTCTGAATCTCTTCTTTTCCTTCAGTGTTGTTACTGTTAATATTTATAGGAAAAAACTCCTTATGGTTTGGGGACCATGCTGGAATCTGGTCACATCAAACCTCTTTGCAGTATTGTAGTCCTCCAGATGTGTAGGGATAGCTTCCAGACCAGATTCTGCTTCTTACAGGAGCCCCAAACAAACTCTTCTCAATCACAACCAGCAGTTGTTGTTTTAAGATTTCTCTATTTATTTGAATCAGTCTCAAAATTCAAGGATCATGCTGGCTCCTCGTTTTCACTGTGATTCCACCTTGCCATGGAGTCATTTTTTTTTATACATTTCCCACAAAGGGATAGTATTCATTCATATTTATTATGCTTAATAGATGTAATATGCTACATTGAATTTGTGAGTAAATTTCAATTATTATCTATAATATTATTGTCAAAATAATTGTTACAGTATATATAAAAACATTTATTTATACGTGTGCATTTTTGTCTATGTGTGTATTTGTTTGCCTCTCTGTGTTGTGTATGTATGTATATGTTTCTGTATGTATGTTGTGTATATGTGTATCCATGTGAACACACGCTTGTCACAACACATGTGGCTCTCAGAGGACAACTTGTAGGAGTTGTTTCTTTCCTTCTACCAGCTTGATTCTGGGATTGAACTATTGCAAGCGTTTTCATGGCTAAACCCTGTTTCTGGAGAAGGACATAGGAGAAAGAGAGACGTCTATGTGATGTTAAGGACTTCTTCAAGGTCACAAAGCTATGAGTGACAGATGAAGCTCTTGAACCCCAAGTTAATTATTTCAGTCTACAAAGAAAATATTTTGTCAATTTTATAGACTAGGAATTTATTAGACACTGGTAACTCTAAAGAGGGATGAATAAAGGGATAAATGATATAAATTAAACTATAAAACTATACGGAAAGCATCAAATAATATAAAACTATAGTGTGTCCCTGAATGGGAAGGTTAGTTACTGTGAAGGCATTAGGATCACCCAGTGATCTTTATTTGATGTATTTCTATAAACAGGAATTATCTTAGTTAACATGTCAAGATAAGTATAAAGTTCACTTTGAAAAGAAATTACAAGTAATAAGATATTTTGTAAAGGAGATAGTTCTTCCCTATTGACAATATAAACTATTCAAAAGTATGTAGATAAGGTTATGTGAAGCTGAGCAGGCATCTGAGAGCCAGATGTCAGTGCATGTAGCTGGAAGCATGGCACACACACCCATACAGCAGTCCAGCAAAGGGAGTGGCTGCTTAATGAACAGTCTTAGGAAAATAGCTTTATAATCTGGAAGTAGAAATATATAACACTACATCTTTTTTATGCTATGATCAATTATTACTAATTCCAAATAATAAGCTACTAAATAAAGCCAGTAAAATATATAAAAGTAGATATTTATGTATTTAATATTTTCTAAGTATAAAAATCATGTGTCAAGATCTTGTGTCAAAAGATATGAAAACAATCCACATCAAATTGATACACTTGGGGCTGGAAAGATAGCTCAGTAATTGAGAGTCCTGGCTGTTTCTTCAGAGAACATGAGTTCAATTCCCAGGTAGCTAGCAATCATGTGTAACCCCAGTTCTAGGACATTTGACCCCCTATTTTGTTCTTCAAAGGCACTTAAAATGTATGTAGTATGAAAACATACACATACACAGAGCAGGCAAAACTCTCGTGCACATATGAATAAAAGTCAAAACATTTATTCCAATGATATAAACAAAACTTAACGACAAACAACAAAGCAAACATTTCATGCTAAGACACAGGTACTATAAATTGGTAGGCGAAGATGAGAAAAAGTAATTCCATTTCAAAATGTAGGAAAGTAAACACAAATAATTAGGCATATACGTTTAGCATGTTCTTATCAAGTGTTCTGAATTCTAAATCTGCCAAAAGTACTTGAGTAAGTATAATGGTGTCTCATATTTTTCATTGAAGATGCCACAGACCTAATCAGTGGTGTGGCATTTCTCTCTGAGGCCATGAGTGTAGGCCGAAAGGCTCACTCAGCCAGGGATACAGAAATGTGCTCTGCTAGATTTTCTATTCAGCAGGGATGTTTTAAGACTTAGTTTTCTTGGGGGCTGGAGAGATGGCTCAGTGGTTAAAAGCACTGGTTGTTCTTCCAGAGGTCCTGAGTTCAATTCCCAGCAACCACATGGTGGCTCACAACCATCTGTAATGGGATCCAATGTCTTCTTTTGATGTGTCTGAAGACAGTGACAGTGTGTTCATATACATAAAATAAATAAAAATCTTAAAAAAAAAAAGACTTAGATTTCTTTCTCCTTACGTGTATGTATGTGCATTTCTGTGAGTGTATATGCTGCCTGTATGGGGATGCCCTTAAGGTTGAAGGTGTTGAACTTTGCAGAACTGGAGTTATGGGTAGTTGTGAGATCCCAGATCATGTGGGTGCCAGGAACTGAACTCCTGTCTTCTGGAGGAGCAAGGCATGCTCTTAACCACCGGTCATCCCTCAGATCCCATTCTGCACTTTTGTAACATAAACAAAGACGTTCAAAATTTTCACATCTATGATTTGAGTATAGGCTTCCTTCCTAAATGTGCAACAAAAGGAAATAGTACATAAAGCTCTATTATAAAGAATATATAGCTGCTCAAAATGTAAAATAATACTTTATAAAATGGGAAAAACTCAGTAAGTAAAACAAGTATGATCTAATTTATACATTTTTTTCTTAAATAAAAAGTCTTACATAACACACACACACACACACACACATACACACACACAAATTTCTTTTTTCTTTACTAAAAAGAATGTGAGAACTAAAAATTAGGAAGTGGACTCTTTATATAATATATTTCTATAGTTTAAAGTTTTAAAAATGATTTGTTAAATATTGTACTTTCAAAGAGGAACAGAACCCATCTTAGTGTTAAGTTTAAATTCAACTTGTAGTTGATGTAAAGAACTGTTCTGCCACATCCGTTGGTCTGAGAGCCCCCAAGTGATGCTGAGAATGAAGCAGTTCTGGTTCTATTCATCAGAGAACTGCTACCCCCACCCCCATTACACCCTCCAAATCAGGGAAAGCTCTAGGAATTTGTAGGAACGCTTGGGTGACATTGTCATTTAAATTGTTTTAATTTCACTGAATTTTGTTTTATCTCTAGTAAAACAGTTTGAAATAGTCCTAAAAAAAAAAAAAGACTCTCTAGAACTAAGCTATTGGCTGATCAATTTGATTAGCAGTTAGGAATTATAAATGGAAGATAAAATGAGTCTTTTCTTGTTATGGAGCCCTGGTAATAAATGGCAAGTACATATTTTTCTGAGGCTTTTATTCTAAGAAAGGAAGCAAAAGGATATAATAGGTTTTTAAAATACATGCCACATAATTTATTCTGACAAACAGATGTATTTTGTTGTTGCTATTATCATTTGATGAAATACTTTAAAACTAGTCCAAGGTGGTTCATTCAAATATAATACATCCAGTACATCGAGCAGTTAACAAAATTTGGATGTGTAGCATAGAATGGTCATTATTTTTACTGAAAAAAATAAAGGCACTAATTACTTACAGACAAGATACTTAGCACAAACAGATAAGCTTCAAAATGAAAAATTCTCGGTTTATGATAATTATGTTCTCTGCTTTGTTTTCAGAGACTGATAATTTGAGGCTTTAAAATCACCAGGAAGCCATTAATTGGAATTCTTCAATAAAAAATAAATTACATAGAAGTTCATGATGAGTTGTAAAGGCAGAGACTATATTATACAGTGGGCAACATCGCCTCACTATTTATAACCTTGTGCAAATATTTCTAGCAGGAAACTCGAAGAGATTTGAGATGTGCGGACAGCAGTTACTCACAGATCCAAACGATCTGCAGATATTTCAAATAACAGCTTTTAGCAGATTTCTTCACCAACAAAGGCGACTTTCATTTGAAACAGCATTCTGCTAATGTGTTGCTTCTTGCTTTTGACATTTTCCCTGGCTTCCTAAGGTCATGTGAGATCTTAGCTGAAGGAGAGATAAGTCTTCACATAGCAAGGCCTGGTGGAGCCCATAGAAGAGCACTTTATCCCTGGGTAGAAGCAGGTACACGCTAGAGCAGGTTCCTTACTTTTCATTGAAAGTACAGGTTGCAGTGGCTGCACAGGTTAGCTGGAACCCAGCTTTGCAACATTATTCCTCTATGATTTCTAAAGAAAATCAAAAGCATTGTAAATCCTGATCTACCAGGCATGTGCAGGGCTAGATGCAAGGTTCAGAGCTGCAGTCTCTGTGGGAGGAAGCTAAAGAAAAGCATATCTGATCTGGGTAAAAGAGAGCTGCTAACTGCATTTCCAGGCTGGGTGGGTGGGGCCAAGGTCGTACAAAGCTATAATACTAACTTAAGTTTAGGTAGCCAATACAGATAGGATATTGATATCTCGGTGCTCGTTACCTCCCTTCCCAGTGATGTCAGCACAGATCACGGATACTTTGGTCATCTCCATGCAGGGTAAGAAGAATTTCTGAAACGGAGACAAACACAGTCCTCTATGGAAGAGTGAAAACTGGAGCCTGGTTCTGAGAAGGTGGCTTAACACTCACTTCTGCCGTTTGGTCAACAGGCTTGTTCTGAATTGTAGAGGATTAGGGTAAAAGTGATCTTAAATTTTTATGGAAAGATTATAAGAATACTCAGATACACATGGAGGTGATATCTTGGTCCTGTGGAATGGGCATACATTTTGTAATAATCTGTATTTGTTAACAAATGTTGTGTTTCAGTAATACATTGCTCTAAAACCTCAGTTCTTTGAGACATACAATAGAGGATGAGTTCTCATCTCTGCTTTGTCCAGTATAGGTTGCTAGGGAATTCAGTTCATCATATTCACCAAGGAGCAAGGCTGATGAATTTACATGTGGCTTATTTATACAGTATTGAAAAGACTGTGAGGAAATGTGCTTGAGCCATCAGTACCTCCACTCAAAACCAACAAAGTCTTTTCTGCTCATGTTTTATTGTTCAGATCAAGTAGCTTGTCCGCTGTTAACTTCAAAGAGTGGCAGAGATATACAGGGCTGGGGAGGACTAGAGGATTCAAAGACAGCTCTAACTCATGTCCATTTCAATGCCCAGTGGTTCTTACAACGAAGTGCCTCAAAACATAGTGTATAAAGCAGCATATAATCATTTCTTACTTTTGTAGAACTTTAAAAAATCCAAAATATGTTTCACAAGTTCAAATTCAAAGCAGAAGCAAGAGTAGGATCTCACTT
Source organism: Mus pahari (assembly GCF_900095145.1). NCBI lineage: Eukaryota > Metazoa > Chordata > Mammalia > Rodentia > Muridae > Mus > Mus pahari. The sequence goes on along the minus strand of NC_034602.1, from coordinate 5,842,153 downwards.
TAAGCTCTAAAGGAACATAATATTTTTGTTATTCAAAGGTTCTAAAGGTTCTTTCCTCCCAGTACTTGGTGTGGGGTCTTTTCCTCCATCCAAGTCGGCAGTGTAGAATCTTGCTTCTTCATCAGACCCATTCTTTATGAAATGTGTAGAAAGTGATTTCCTTTCTTCTTTCCACAAGGATTTTGATTGCCTTCAGAGCTCATCTGGATAGCATATATACTCACCCCATTTCAAGCTTCTCAACTTATTCAAATTGACAAAGTCTACTTTAGCAGTCAGTGATATTAAAAGATTCCAATGATTAGGACCTAGATTATCTTGTGGGGGTATAATTTACCTTACCTGGATGTCATAGTCAAAGCCTTAGGAGTGATACACATATCCATAAGTTACTTGATTAATAACCATAAGTATGTCCATTCTGAGACTAAGCATTTTATTTTTAGAGATGAAGCCTGAAGGATTAGATAGGTCATCATTTTTGCTGTTTTCTTATTGCATTAGTTATTCATTCTACCATTCATTCCTTTTGGTTATGACATGTTATTTTTTCTTTGCTTATGGTTCCCTTGGAATAACAGCAGGTAGCAGGAAGTTCGGAGACACTTATAACCAAAAACATACATGAACATGAAACAGAAAGAGCAAGCTGGAAGCGGGTTAAGGCTGCCAACTCTTAAAGGCTACCCCAATGATCTATTCCATTCGGCAAGGTTGAGCCAGCTCTCCAAACAGTGACATGACCCGATCTGGGGGTGCTTTCCCCACAGATATTCACAGTTACATCCTTTACAGTGTATTTTAACATAGTACAGTTTTGTGGTGATGGTAATGTGAAGAGAGTTGAACACACACATTCATATCCTGGATCATCTGGGTGAGTAACCAATATGGCTCTTGGATTCAGTGTCTAGGTTTCCATCTCTACAGAATCACATGAGCACCATGTTCGTATGTTACTTAGGTGAAACGACTATGATTCTTCATGTTTATGTGTACCAGAGAAAGTCTCTCTTCCGTGACACTAGACCTAAAGAGTCCGAGAGACTCTGGACATAGCTCAGGAATGTGCATCAGCATCATCCTTAAAACTGATCTTTCATGAGAAAAATCTCCTTCCGAGGAACACCAGGCTAGTGGGATTGTCTGAACACTTTTGGACTGCGATGGCCTGTGGCAAAATGAGAGTTGGCCTTTTCAGTGATTCTACTCCTAGACTCAGAACCTACATGAATTTCTTCCATGTAATACAAAACAAGTCCCAAGAATTCAACATAGAATTAATAGCAGTAGAAAGAAAATGGGGGAAAGATTTTCAAGGCATTTTTCTTTCCTAAGCTGAAGGAAGAATGCTTTTGGAGGGACTCAGTAATTGCTCATGGGTGTTAACAAATTAAGGCAGTGATCTAGAGAAAAATCCTGGTAAAATGTGTATTTTTAAAATTTCCTCAACCTTGATGTAAGTATCCTAAATGCTTCTCTGCAGAAGAGGAAGAAGGAGAAACCTGTTTGGCAGATTCCCATCACACTTGACTTCAGTCACCCAGAGAAAGCAGTGAGAAAACACCCTAGGAAACTCCAGGGTGTCTACTCAGAGCAACATTCATGGGGGACAACTAATTACTGGCTTTTCAACCTGGCCACGGACAGCAGTGTAAGGACAACTCAAGTATGCAATCAACAAACCAAAGCAGTGTGTTGAAGAAAGAAGACAAAGTCAGACATTAGAAATGCTTTTAGGGAAATGTTAGTAGAGCACACAGCTGAGTCTCAATAGTCATTAACTCATTTCTTGACCAATGTTAAGGTCACAGCACATTGGAACATAAACTGGGAAGGACAGAAGTGGTTGTTTCTGAAAGTCGTATAAGGAAATTAGATCTTTCTCATTTCTTACCTTGAAGGAAGCTAAGTGTTGATTTGAGTGACAACTAACTGTAGATGTTAGTAGGAAAACAAAGCTTAAATACATGGCTTAACTGTTGGATGACACATGCTAGAGACTGCGGCTGTGAACCTCAAAGCTAGCAGAGCAGAGAGTCAAAACCATCATTTCATAAAAAGACAAAATAGTAAATTAATTAAATCACAAAGGAAAAAAGGTGAAGAGAAAAAAGGGGGAAACAGTCTGTTGAGATACAAAGGATGCCGTTTTAATACTGACACATTACATTTAAATGGATACATTTATCTTCTAAAATGTAAGCTCTTCTAGTTGACTGATAATAATGGTGATAACCAAGTTCAATATTATTGTAAGTAAATTCACCACAAATGAAATAACACAGGGAAAATATGAAAAATTAAATATTAATGAGATAATTAAAAAGAAATGCATTATATGTAATGATGGATGTACATTAATGGTATATTTCACTGATAAGAACCAATAGTCATGAAACCTGGTGCATCTAAATAAAAGTACACCTTTAAAACATATGTGAGATTGATAGCTCATTTGAATTCTAAAATATATATCGAGCCATATTAAGAGAAATGGAGGCAGAAAATGACAAAATCTCTAATCAAAAGTGAAAACTTTAAAACATTGCTCTGAAAAAGTCAAGAAAACATAAGGGACAGATTAACTGAGACTGCTGGTCCTCTTTCAGGATTGCCCTTCTTAGCTTCTTTCAGCCTTCCCTAATTCAACAACAGGTGTCAACTGCTTCTGACCATTCATTGGGTTCAAATAACTGCATCTGAGTCTTTCAGCTGCTTGCTGGGTCTTTCAGAGGGGGATCATGATAGGTCCCTTTTTGTGAGCACTCCATAGCTTCAGTAATAGTGTCTGGTCCCCCGAGATCTCTCAAACACTGGACCACCAAACAGACAGCATACACCAGCTGATATGAGGCCCCCTACACACATACAGTAGAGGATTTCCAGGTCTGTATTCATTCAGAGATGAAGCACCTAATCCTCAAGTTACTGGAGGCCCCAGGGAGTTTAGAGGTCAGGTTGGGTGATGTGTGGTGGCATCCACATGGAAACAGAGGTGGGGGTGGGAAAGAGGTGTGGGATATGGAGCATTTGGAGGGTGGATTTAAAATGGAATATGGCATGTAAAAGATAAACTAATTTAATACAAAAAAAAAGAAGAAGAAAAAACCATAAGGGACAGTGCCAGGACATAAGTATCAATGAAAAGGCTAAGTATATGCTTTGCAATGGAAGTAGAATTATACTCCTATTAGATATGATTGATGATATAGAACTATGATTGATGATATAGAGCTAAACATTGAAATATGCATTTTCAGGTCCAATTGACACATTTTAAAAATTAAATAATGTACTAAACCAAAGAGGTTTCTCAAAAAAAAAAAAAATCACAGAAATTACTAGTCTAATTCTGTGACAGTAGAAATCTAAAATTAGCAGTTTAGGGACTAGGGAGATGGCTCAGTGGTTAATAGCATGCATCAATTGTATAGAACATCCCAGTTTTGTTCCTAGCACCCATGTCTAATGGCTCACAACCACATAGACATCTAGCTATTTGAAATCTGACATTCACTCAGGAATCCATAAGTTATACACCCCTCCACCCCCATATACACATCGTTTTAAAAAGAGTTGAGCATGTGCTGGTACTTTCGCTTAGAGGTTAAAAGCATGTGTAGTTCTTGCAGAGGATCTGGGTTTGGTTCTAAGCATCCATATTTCACAACCATTTGTTACTTTAACTCCTGGCTATCTCTCAGCCTCTTCTGGACTCTGCAGGCACCTGCACTCACATGTGCACATATTACACACATGCACACAAAATTATAAACAAAATATAAATCTTTGAAAAAGTAAATTAGAAGTTAAGTAAGAAAGGGTTAGCCAAAACGTTTTCTTTCCTTCAAACTCAAAAACCAAAACAAGTTCATTTTCTCCTTTACTTGATGAGCATTTAGGTGACAGAGAGCTGGAGAAATGGCAGGAAACTTGAAAGAACCTGATGCAATAATCTCATAATTCTGAGGAGAAAAATTATTAAAAATACTCAGTTAAATTAAAACAAATTGGGCATATTCATTTGGCATTACCTATTAAAATGTGATATGTGGTTATCTTTGGTCTCAGAAATCTCATTTTAATACTATAGGAAAAAAACAGATAGCTTGTTTGTGAGGATAAAGATATAGGGAAAGGATATCGTCTCCTCATTGTTAGTCACAGACAAAAAGCATCGTCACACAACCTGTGACCAGTGCGGTCTTCTGAACACATGAAGAGATCGACAAACATTTCAGATTGTTAGCAAGTGTGAACTATGTGTGTGAAATTATTCTGATTTGATTTGTGTTAAAATAAAATATTAATCTATACATGTGTCCACAGAAAAAAGGTATGAAAGAAACAGAAACCAGTATATAAGAGGTGCTTCATGCTTAACTGTGCTCACCTTGGTAGAGGAAATAGAGTCAGTCAAGTATTTATTGATTGATTGCCCAATAACCATAGCTACATGTACTTTCTTTTAAGCATTATCCAGTTATTCTATTCACAAGCTGTGTGTATATAAATGATCTTACGAAAACATCAAAGGCAGAGGGGCTTTGCTTTTATTTCCCTCATTGACCCCAGGCAGAGATCTGCAGAGGAAGGCAGTCACCAGCTCTTCAGATCAGGGGAGGGATGTCTCTCTTGAACATGTGACTGTCATATGATTCTGTGTTCAGTGACATCCCTGTGGTGGTGGGTGGTGGATAACTTGAGCTCTGGGAAGAATTCTTTGATTGGTTGGATTCTTATGACAGGATCATCCCTGTTCTAAAATGACAGAAGTAGCTGCAGGTTGGTTAGAATGTTGATGGTCTGCACACAAATGTCGCTGTCCTTGGACCACACCACATTTGACTCAGTGGCTTCCTCCAGTGTGCCCCAATATCCAGACTTCCAGAGCACACGCAGAATCTCCCCATAATGCTTTATTTGTGGTGCTAATTCCTCCTCTGTTACTTTCATTTGACAAATACAGCTCTTTTATGACCTAATGACATAGTCAGTGTGTGTCTTTGGAGACAGGGTAACAGTGTCAAGAAAAAATGAAACAGCAATTGGCCAGCATCTGTGGTCTGTGCATAATGTATTTCAATGCCAAGATGGAGTGGGTAAAGTCAAGGACAGTGCCAAACAATAAACATATTGGATCTCTGCAGGCACAAGAACAGCTCATAGTGCTCCTTGAATAAAACCCATCATAAATCACATGACATCAACCAATAAGAGATGCAGAATAAAAATATCTCCTCCCTTTCATCAATACAGTGGCTGCTATCCAGGCCCATCGTTGACCCAGTCAACGTTGAGAAATGCCTTTTTTTTTTCCTGAAAAGAAATTTTCCATAATTAAATGTTATCTTTTATTTCTTTTATTAATATTATATTTTTAGTAACTGCCATTGAAGAAGAGAAACTTCCATTGAATTGACAGCTTTGGCAAGGAAATTACTCTCTGACATCTCCCAAATGTTCACCATGTATTCCATCTTCATCATAAGCTCCATAAGGAAAAAAGTAATACATTTTTTAAAGTCAATATAAGAGTGTGTTTCAGGATGCCCATAACTCTGGGCTTGGGACAAGAAAATGACTTTTGAATTCTATTGTGGTGGAAGTTTTCTGGGAAGCAGGATATGATCTAGAGATTGGCACAATACTATTGACAGGAATGATCCCAGGGAGAAGTGTATGTGAAATGGAGCAAATTGTTAGTTGTAGCTACATTACAGATAAAGGGCCCTGAAGAAGTTCCTCCTATCTGTAGCAGTTCATAGATTCTTTATAGTCTACCATGGCTTTGGACATTGAATCCCTGAGAAAAGGGACTGATCCTATGGAGGTGGTGGTTGGCTGCCCTCAGGCCCTCAGGAACTTTTCCCCAAATTTCTTACCATACACCATTCAACTGGAGAGTTGAAAGCTTGGTCTTGGAGTTCACTTTCTAAGTGGAAGCTCAGGCTTCTGACAGTAGGTTAGAGTATGGATATTTATTGCCTGCTACTCAGTTGTCATTGTATCAGTCAAATTATTCAGCACATACCTGCAACAAAAAGATTGAATCCTTGACAAGGTCACTTCCACCTCTGGTTTCTATGTAAGAAGAATTTCCCTGTTGAAATGTTTTAGGCATAAGTCCTTAAATTACAAGCAGGACAGCTAAGATGGTCTGGTCAGCAAGCCTGCTCTGTTCTTTTGCTGTGCCTTTGTTTAAACTCTCCTGGGCAGGCTGGGTGAAAGGAGGTCACCTGCATCTTTGACAGTCTGAAATGTTCAGGAACACTTCCAAAATTTAATTAAGTACTGATTGTCTTCTATGCACATGAGAGAAGAAGAAAATCTTCAGAAATAACAGAATTAAGCATGCTCTATTTTGTAGCCTTGTAATGACCTGCAGCAAATGCCTGACCTAGTTCTGAGGGGCCTTGAGTCCACTCACATGAACATGATGCCTTACAACGCTGTCTCAGAAATCAAAGTAAAAAAAACTGGAAATATTCATGGCGATAGAGTATGAGGGATACTCTTTCCTGTGCGTAGAAAAGCCAACATTTAGAATAAAATGGAAATTGCCCCCAGTCATCCAGTTTAGACACAATTATGCAGTAACTATGAGGTACCATCAGTGACAAGGACTCATCAGCACCTGGAGTCGCCTATCATTGTGATGGCTCTGTGAACAGGTACTCCCCAGTAGCCTTAAAGCTTAAAGGCATCTGCTTGCCCCTAGGAGGTTCATGAGTAAGCTGTGCTCTGTGGATGTCCTAACTGCTGTGAATGTCAGAGTCCAGTCCTCCCCTTCCTCTGGGAAGGGCAGCCCTTATTGATCAGAAGAGCACATGCCTTTGCTCTAACAGAATGCTGCCACATTGACACCACGAGGCAAAGATGGGCAGTGTTAGGGAAATTAGAACAGATCCCCTTGTATCACAGGAGAACACCCAGGGGAAGTAACTTCTCTAACCTGCTGTCACCCAGCCACATGCCATGGTGGGTTTCTCCCAACATTCAGGCTTCAGCAGCTTGAAGAGTGTTCTGGAATGTTTTAAGTAATAAACAAAACCATCAACACAAACCAAAACAGACAAACAAGCCAAACAAAACAAAACAAAATAAAACAAAAACAAATCAGTGAGGTAAATTTGTAAAATCCAATTTCTTACTCCACCCCCATCTTGATGATTTACAGAGAATTTTAATACACTAAAAGACTGGTCAATTCATGTTTGGGTGCCTTATTTCATTCATTTGTTTTTCTCTGACCGCTTCTGAATGACCTTTAGAATCTCTGCATTCTCCAGATAGACTGCAGTCCATTCTTGCTGAAGCTGTTTGGGTTGAGCTCACCATTTGGCCAGCCTGCTCACTAACTCACGAACTATTTGAGCCGTCTTTTGGTGGGTCTGCCCTTTGCTTCTCCAGGAACCTTTGGCCATTCATTGAAAGGAACTCAAGGTTAAGCAAAGCCTCAGGATTAACCATCCAATCAAAACTGTTTCCCTCAATCTGTCACTCTCTTCCTCTCATTTACCCTCCTGCCTGTTCCTCCCTCTTTTCTTTTACATCAACCTTTCACTTTGTGGAATCCTTAATTTTCTTTTTTTTTTTTTCTTTTTTTTTTTTTTTGGTTTTTCGAGACAGGGTTTCACTTTGTAGACCAGGCTGGCCTCGAACTCAAAAATCCATCTGCCTCTGCCTCCCGAGTGCTGGGATTAAAGGCGTGCGCCACCACGCCCGGCTACTTTGTGGAATCCTTTAATATTCAGTCTCTTCATTGTCTCTCAATCTTTTAACATACTCTAGACACCCATGGTCCCTATTTTGTTTGAGGTCCTGCTGGGTAATTGAAGAATGCCTCATTGTGGACTGGATACCTATGATTAAATCCATTCCTGAGAAGGACCCTATCTCGGAAGCCAGGCTGTCTAGAGATGGGCATTCATTCTAGGAAACCGTTTTCATATCTATATGGAACTTGGTCCAGGAAGCAGGATTGAGATCAAGGACGATTTCAGGCCTCAACAAATGTGCAAGGATGACTGTAGGCTCCCAGTAAGCATATCAGAGTTTATTTGTTTGCTTGGTTCTTTTAGTCTGATACGTACAGAAAAATGTCTTAACTTTCAACCTACCCGTCATATTTGGCTCTCTATGGTTGTGAGTCACTTAAGAAAGGCCCTGAGAGTGTTCCTGGAACATGTTTCTTGTTTTCACTGGCCCTGCCCCTTCCCCTACTTACAAAGTTTTCTTATTTTGGTCCTTTAAAAATGGTCTAATAGTAAAAATCTTTTCCCAATTTTTGGTGGTCTTTTTGTCATGTTGACAGTGTCTTTTGCCTTACAGAAGCTTTGCAATTTTATGAGATCCCATTTGTCAATTCTTGATTTTACAGCACAATCCATTGATGTTCTGTTTAGAATTTTTTTTTC
>NC_034602.1:5808228-5832630 GCF_900095145.1 Mus pahari | reverse complement strand
GTGGAACAACAATATGAACTAACCAGTACCCCCTGAGCTCATGTCTCTAGCTGCATATGTAGCAGAAGATGGCCTAATCAGCCATCATTGGGAAAAGAGGCCCCTTGGTCTTGCAAACTTTATATGACCCAGCACAGGGGAAGGCCAGGGCCAAGAAGTTGGAGTGGGTGGGTAGGGGAACAGGGGCAGGGGGAGGGTATGGGGAACTTTTGGGATAGCATTTGGAATGTAAATAAAGAAAATTAAAAAAAAATTGGTCTAATAGCTTCTTCTTGTAAATAGTAGCTACTTATCCTCAAATTCACCTCTCCAAAATAAAGGTTCATCACCAACTCCAGTGTACAATATAAGGAAGTGGTGGTAGCCATTTTTCCACTAGAATTTACATGGCATTATACACCTCTATGAAAGATGGAATCTACTTTGCTTTTAGGCAACCTGGTCTCGTTATAGAAGATTCAATTTCTTCCTGCTTGAGAGCATGAGTGGCAGGATTTTAAGGCCTGGCTTTAAAAGATTTCTTTCTAGATATCTGAACAGATAGATAAAAAGAGGGGGGGGGGAGAAAGGAAAAGAGGAGAGGACTTTTATATTCTGAGAATACCTACAAGCTTTCAACTGGGTAAGTATACATAATATTTCTTGGACAAATTGTATTCATCCAACAAAGCACAAACCTGGGCTAGACAAGTATTAGATACAAATGTTTAAATGTTCTAAACAATAACAAAATAAAACTTCCCAAAATGATCATCAGAAAATTTAGTTTGAGCTGCTCATTATAGAAGAGAAACTTAATAAGGACGATAAAATAAATATTATATTCAACTTAAGACTCCAAGTGGCAGAAAGGGGCAAACACAGCATTCTTGTCTCTTTATTTCTAGTATTTTAATCAATCAAACGGCAATTATTGCATGCATTTTTTGTAGCATCTGTTGGTCCAGGAGATCTCAGGTCTAATGATGACACAGGGAGTGTAAGGTGATGTTCAGAGGGGAAAGGAGACTTCCTGGTGAAAATACTTTCAGATCTTGAGTACTGATTGATACTGGAAATTGGCTGTTTCTGGAACTGTGAGTGATGCTTTCTTTGGCACAATACTAGTGCAAGCACCAGGCTTGCTGAGGAGCTCTGACCCCAGGAACACACTCAGTTTCCAAGCAAAAATAACCAGAAATACAACGGCTAAGGTTGGAGAGCCTCCACCATCCTGACAGCTTTGCTGCCATCTACAGAGCCAAAGGTTTTACTTGTAGTGTCCCGACATGCTGACCTGATGTGTCATAACAAGTTCTGAGGCAATTTGATTCTAGGAAGAGTGTCGACTGGTAGCTTTGACTTATATTTGTATTGTGAAAATACAGGTTGCTACTTTGTTAGTTGCCTGTGGTACCATGTGGCTTTCCACTTTCTAAACGTGGGATTTAGAAGGAGCTGGACCAGCTTGGCCAGTCAGTGGGAGAGAATGAATAACATTCAGTGTCATGTGGGTGGCAACATCCACATGAGTTGGGGGCATCAATCTAAGAGAGGATCCAGACACACAGAGCATGTGCCAATAACTGAGACCTTATTGGTGCCTGGGTGACTGCATTTTAAGGGTGACTTGTTTTGCAATCTGCTCCTAATCCAACTTCTTGATTCAGACTTGGTCCTAGAAAGACAGAAGGCAAAGATATTCCACCTTCTGGAAAAGATCCTCTAAGAGAATATCCCAGAATATAGACATAGTGTGATATCCTGTTTGTCTTCACCAGTATATGGCTGCCTAGAGAAAAATATTGGGCACAGCAAGGTAACCAGAAACCCCAAGCACCAGCAACAGCTAAAATGGATGGAGATACTCTGGAAATTTCCAGGAATACTGGTGGCAGAGCTATCAGCAGCTAGGATATATATACAAGGAATTAGGCTTCCTGTCTCAGCAGGCAACCAACCATTCAAATACAATGACACTCATTCTGTGCATGGATGGAGAGAAAGGGTGTTTCTGGAGTTCTTCAGGTTATCTGAGCCAGCATGCGTGTTTGAGTATTCCCCATCAGGTGGGCAGGCAGGGCAAGGCAGCGAATCTCAACAGTTAGAAGCAGGACCTGAAAAAGCCATAGAGATTTCAAATGGCTACTCTGTAGAGGCAAACAATTCCCTGTGGTTATTAGCAATCTCTGGCAATTCTGGCCTATTTTGCAGGACAGGAGGCCAATCTCAAGGGCAGAGTGTAGTGTATCTTTCCAGTGCCGTGGATGGAAGCAGCAGCATGTTCTTGCTCTGCTCTCCCAGGTTGTCATGGTCTATTGCTCATCTTTGCATCTTGAGCTAGTTTGGGCACTGAAGTGGTCCATGAGACCAGTGGCCTCGGTTTAACTCTCCTCCTTTTCTTCACTGCCATCACATCTCCATTTGTCAAGATCTTTTCTTCCTTGGCCAGAGAAGACAGATATATTCACTGGCTGAGCTCTCATTCATCCCTGTGGAGGAGGGAGGTGAGCCTTAAAGAATGTTCTAAGAAGTTGTTTTCTTTTTCCTTTTCCTTTTCCTTTTCCTTTTCCTTTTTCTTTCTCTTTCTCTTTCTCTTTCTCTTTCTCTTTCTCTTTCTCTTTCTCTTTCTCTTTCTCTTTCTCTTTCTTTCTCTTTCTCTCTTTCTCTTTCTCTTTCTCTCTTCTTCTTCTTCTTCTTCTTCTTCTTCTTCTTCTTCTTCTTCTTCTTCTTCTTCTTCTTCTTCTTCTTCTTCTTCTTCTTTTAATTTCTATTACAAGAGGATCCACAAAGAAGAACAAAAAGTGTGTGACTTTACAAGGTGATATTTTGTAAAAGACTTTTCAGTAATTATTCTTTCTTAACTTCAAATTTAATTTTCCTGGCTTCCTTTCAGAGTCCCTGGGCACCCACGCATCTGTTAGTTCTGTTTCTGAAAGTCAATGCTACACAACCCACATTCTGACTCTAACCCTTGAGGGTCTTCTCTTTCTATTACAGTGGCCCCTAGATGAAGGGGTTGATGAGTGTTTGAGAAATCCTTACAACCACAGAGCCTGAAAGTAAGAGCATGTCCCCACAGGAAGTTCCAGGAAGGATCGGTTATCAGTCTGCATTTCGTCTTCCTCAGTCAAGAAACACAGGATCCCACACAAGATAGTTACACCATAGCCTAAAGAGCGGCCATCATCTTTCTATTTCACAGTGGTGTTCTGAACTGAGATTGAATGGTTGTGCACAAGAGAAGGGGGGGACAAGGAGATAGGAAAGAAAAAGGATGACTGTGTATTCTTGCATCTATATGATGTGTTTGTTAGAACACTTGAGACATTGTGTGAGGGAAATTAAGTGGAAAGTAGTCATATTAAGCATATATTGTCACTCCTTATAATACAAGGTAGTTAACCAAAAATAGTACATGCTTTATTTCTTTGTATATTAGAAAGAAGTGTAGACATATTATATATACATATGCAAATGCACAGATGCATGCGTGTATGCATTTAACAGTCCCAGATTGAAAGGGAAGACAAAATCCTCATATATAACACAGCACTGGAAAGCAATTTTCAGCTTGGGTTCTTTTCCTCTTTGCTTTGTGTGTTGAGATGATGACGTTTGTACAGAGCCTTACTCTTTCTTCCTCTGCTCAGTGGGTTCCCGTTGTCTAAGTGCTACGTATATCCATACACTGCCTAAGCTGTGCAGACTTTCCTGGTTGCCTGGAACTTTTCTAGGAGGTTAATATTCTCTCTGCCTTAGCTTTGTAATAGCAGGAACCTGGTGAAAGAATGTGAATGCTCGTGAGGGTTTACTGTAGGAGGAGATGGTGGAAGTGAAATTACAGAAGCCAGGAAGCAACTTCTAGGCCAGTGGTAATGCCAATACCTTTCAATGAGGGTGAGTGGAAGTACCACAAGACTGGAGACAAACACCCACAGTTCTGTACTTACCCCTGAAGATCATGCAGACGACATCAGGAAGGCTAACCACATCACAGCCTGGATGGAAAAAGACAGACACTGTAGAGACAGAAAGGTCAAAAGGAAAAATATTGGGTTCAGGAGGCAGGGGCATTAGGAGAAAATTTTAGTGTAATAAATGCTGTAAGAGTTAATGGCTCATTACCCAGAACACCGAAGACAGGAAGCACTTCCTTAGTAGAAAAGAAGTTCATAGAGGGTTGATCTCCATGGATACCCGAGGCTATAACTTTTCTCTATTCTCATTTCCTTGTGAGAATTAAGAATTACTTAGCATCAGAGAAATGGAGAAATCTGGGCCACACACACTTTGAGAGTGAGCCCCCTGATGGGGAGGGAGAGTGTGAGCCCCCATCTTACTAACACTGACCTTGGAAGCCGACAGGCAGAACACTGAACTGGCCAGGCTTTGGTCCTTGTGCTACTGCAGCTGGTCTAGGGGGACAGCCTTCTGACGTATGACTCACTTCTTCATTGCAGAAGAGGGGTGATCAGGGAAATTGTGTATCAGTCTAAAGCTGACTTTTCTGTACCAGAACACCTGCACTGTTACATTAGCCAGAAATGCATTGTCTTAGAAAATCTCTAATCCCTTGGCTTGCTACCCAAGCCAACTAGGGCTAGCCTGTCTATGGTACAGAAGGTGTCCGACTCCCAGCACCCTCCCTTCGCTGTCAGTTCGACATGCTTCTGAGTAAACATGTTGGCTGTGTTCAGCTTCCATTCTGGTAGGTGGACCCTGGCAGGACTGTGGAGTGTGAAAAGCAAAAGCCTCTTTCTACACTCTTCAAAGCAGAAACCCATCCTATCTCAAAGGCTGCTGCTTTGTTTGGGAACACAAAGTGAGGCCAAGACGACCATTGGGATTGGATGGCAGCGCTCTGTACTTTGCGTGTGGTCATTGTGCTGGCCCGGTGTGTGGCCGCTGCGGAGGCTGCTCCGGTGGGATCCTTGCAGAGGGAGGCCTTCTCAGATGGTACTCAGTGTTCTTTGAGCCGACTTGGGAATCACTCTCCGGGCGAGCATTCTTTCTGTAAAGTGGTTCTGTGTAGAGGAAACTGTGAGACCCAGCGGAGTCCGAGGTCCCGACGGCCAAACCGCCTTGCCTTCAGTTCCTACTCACCTTGGCATTCGAGAACTCCTTGAAATTTCTTGGAGGCAGAGCCTTTGGACATGACCTGGCTGTTCACATCCAGTTTCCTAGTAGTGCCCTCTCCTCAGCTGGAAGCAGAAGCAATAAGGACTATCATCACCTCAGCAGCATTTGCCCGCTGGGCACCAGACTCTACTGTATTCTCCCATAGCACCTGCTTTGAGTGGATGATTCGATGAAAAATAATTCCCCTGGCTTGCCAGGACCGAAACAGCCTCCTGAAAACACAAGCCCTGTTTATACTCAAGCATATTCTTTGGCTTTCTGGCTAGTTTTTCTGAAAGCCACTTTGTTCAAAGGGACCAACCCCCCTTTTTTAAAACTCTGTCTGACCTTTCCCTTAATTATCTTGTGACATGTGTACATGTGTTTTTATTCCAGGCTGCCACAGACCCATTTGGATATGGATACAAATCAAAAGTAAATACATCTATGATAAAGAAGACCTCTCTCCTGCCAGCTTGTTGCTTACAAAGTCACCAATCTGTACTCACTCTACCCGGCTGCTTTATATGCTGGGTCCCTATGTCAGCAGCCAACAGGAGTGCAAACAAAATCTGCCCCTTTCAACGCCACACATTCCTTTCCTGAACTTAGGGAAAGAGGTGGCAAGCACTGCTTGTCAACCAGGAGCCGGCTACCCTTGCCTCACCAACTCCTGTATCCTTACTGGATCATACTAAGTTTTATCCTACAGGAGACAAGGCTTTCCCTACACGGTTCGAATCCTGCACAGCTCATGCAGTTCCCACAATTCTGAGCATCATCTGGCTTAGTCTATTTTCTTCTCTCTTCCTGTCCCTGGAGGAGGCAGATGATGCTTCTGTTTATCCACAGGGTTAGTTCCTGCCTTCATGGACATTATTCTTCTGTGTACCCCGACTAGTCCCCATTCCTTGTTATATATTGTCCCCATCCACCTCTTTCTTTTAGAATCAGTTTTCCACGTTTGAGCCTCCACGCCTTTCTCTCTCGTTTTGCTCTATGTGACTCCTGTTAACCTCTGAGTCTCATTTCTCCTGTTGGTTATTCCTTCAAAGGCAAGACTTCAGCTTGTGATGGGTTTCAATATTTTTCTCTCCATTCTTTGACCTCATCAAGCAGCTCTTTTTGCCTCATGAGTTGCTTTACTTCCTTGTGAGTTTTCTCTTCTTCCTTAAAGCCCCCATTCTCTCACCCACAGCCATTTTTATCTCACTATTTTTCGCCATAGGCTTCTTCCACCAATATTGGCATCTCTGTTTTCTCCATCCCTGATAAACCATTCTATTTCCACCCACCTCAAGAAACTTTATTAAGCTTTAGACATTTTCTTTATGCTCCAAATCCAATGGCCACTTCTTCCTTGCAGCCTGTGAAGTGTTTTCTTCTTCTGGATCTGTGCTTGCTTGCCCTTGCTCCTGCAAGGAGAGCCTACTGTCTGTCTGCTGTTTGCTTTTTTAAAAAAAGACTAAGAAGAATTAACATTGTGGTCAGAAATCAAAGGCTGAACACCAAAAACATTCCAGGAAAGAGTCATGGAAGAAGCAGGAGACCTTACTAGAAGCTATAGGGTTCAGAGAAGGTAAGAAAAGAAGTTTTCCAGGAGGGTGTAGAAGCACAGAGAAGAACTGCTTCAGTAGCATCTTTGTCTACATTAGTATCCTAGCTCTGTAGCAAACAGGAAACAAGGAGAGGAGGAGAAACATTGGGAAACAACAGAAAGTAACTGCAGGTGAAGAACTGAAAAACACTGCAAAATCACAGTAGCCTGGGGTCACTATCCAGGAACATCCCAGGCTTGTCCATCTACTTCTGGGTAGAGTTTCTATCTGTAAGTTATTTTATTTGATTCTGTATTGATTTAAGTATAGACACTTTTATTTCTGAGTACAAAAACCTAGGGCACTATGCAGGATAGGCCCTTAGGCTTTGTTCCTGAATTTTCATTTACTAGCTATAGAACCTTGCAAGATTTCCAGAAATGTTTAAGAGGCAGCATTAGCTCTCTAATAGAATTAAAAAAAAATAGAAAAATGCTAAGAAATATTACATAGCTACTTGGAATATACCACAAAAAATAAAATTTTGAATTTTTTATTATGGTAAGTGATAAATAACATAAAATGACCCACTTATTCAATGTTCAGGTATGTGATTCTTTTTTACATTAATTTCATTCACAGTAACACTTTGCCATTACCAGCATTTCCATTATTTTTCATGAATCCAGCACACACTATGAAATAACATTAAATATATGCTTTTCTACCTTCCAACTTCTGATAACATGTATTTTATTTTCTATACCTATCAATTTACCCATTCTAATCTTTTTTTTTTTATTGGATATTTTCTTTATTTACATTTCAAATGCTACCCCCTTCCCAAGTTTCCTCCCTTCTGGAAACACCCCATCACATCCTCACTCCCTCTGCTTGTATGGGGGTGTTCCTCCACCCACCCACCTACTCCGACCTCCCCTCACTTGATTCCCCTACACTGGAGCATCTATTGAGCCTTCATAGGACCAAGGACCTCTCCTTCCATTGATGCATGACAAGACCATCCTCTGCTACATATGCAGCTGGAGCCATGTGTACTGAGAGATCTGGGGGGTCTGGTTGGTTGATATTGTTGTTGTTCCTATGGGGTTGCAAAGCCCTTTGACTCCTTCACTCCCTTCTCTAACTCCTCTATTAGGGACCCCATGCTCAGTCCAATGGTTGGCTGATAACATCCACCTCTGTATTTGTAAGGCTCTGACAGAACCTCTCAGTAGGCAGCCATATTAGGCTCCTTTCAGTATGTACTTCTTGGCATCTAAAATAGTGTCTGGGTTTGCTAACTGTATATGGGATTAATCCCCAGGTAGGACAGTCTCTGGGCAGCTATTCCTTTAGTCTCTGCTCTACACTTTATCTCCATATTTGCTCCTGAAAGTATTTTGTTCTCCTTCCAAGAAGGACCTGAGCTCCCACACTTTGGTCTTCCTTCTTATTGAGATTCATATGGTCTGTGAATTGTGTCCTGGTTATTTGGAGCTTTTGGGCTAGTATCCACTTATCAGTGAGTGCATACAATGTGTTTCTATTTGCTATTCGGTTACCTCACTCAGGATGATATTTTATAGTTCCTTTCTCTTAATTTCATGAATTCATTGTTTTTACTAGCTGAGTAGTACTCCATTGTGTAAATGCACCATATTTTCTGTATCCACTCCTCTATTGAAGGACATCTGGGTTCTTTCCAGCTCCTGGCTATTATAAATAAGGCTGCTATGAACATAGTGGAGCATGTGTCTTTATTACATGTTGGAGCATCTTCTGGGTATATGCCTGAGAGTGGTATAGCTGGGTCCCCAGGTAGTACTATGTCCAATTTTCTGAGGAACCACCAAACTGATTTGTTGTGGTTGTACCAGCTTGCAACTCCACCAGCAATGGAGGACTGTTCTTCTTTCTCCACATCCTTGACAACATCTGCTGTCATCTGATTTTTTGATTTTAGCCATTCTGACTGGTGTGAGGTAGGCTCTCAGGGTTGTTTTGATGTGTATTTCCCTGAAGATTAAGGATGTTAAACAATTTTTAGGTGCTTCTCAGCCATTTGGTATTCTTCAGTTGAGAATTCTTTTTTAGCTCTGTCCCCCATTTTTATTAGGGTTATTTGGTTTTCTGGAGTCCATCTTCTTGAGTTCTTTGTATATATTGGGTATTAGCCCCCTATCAGATTTAGGATTTGTAAAGATCTTTTCCCAATCCGTTGCTTGCCGTTTTGTCTTATTGACAGTGTCCTTTGCCTTACAGAAGCTTTGCAATTTTATGAGGTCCCATTTGTCGATTCTTGATCTTACTTCACAAGTCATTGGTGTTCTGTTCAGGAATTTATCCCCTGTGCCCATTTAAGGCTCTTCCCTACTTTCTCCTCTGTAAGTTTCAGTGTATTTAGTTTTATATGAAGGTCCTTGATCCGCTTAGACTTGAGCTTTGTACAAGGAGATATGAATGAATCAATTTACATTCTTCTACATGCTGACTACCAGTCAAACCAATACCATTTGTTAAAATTGCTATCTTTTTTTCTACTGGATGGTTTTAGATCCTTTATCAAGGTCAAGTGACCATATGTGTGTGGATTCATTTCTAGGTCTTCAATTCTATTCCATTGTTCTTCCTACCTGTCTTGGTACCAATACCATGCAGGTTTTTTTGTTTTGTTTTGTTTTGTTTTGTTTTGTTTTGCTTTTTATCACTGTCGCTCTGTAATTCTGCTTGAGGACAGGGATGGTGATTCCCACAGAAGTTCTTTTATTTTTGAGAATAATTTTCGCTATCCTGGGTTTTTTAATATTCCAAATTGCTCTTTCTAACACTGTGAAGAATTGAGTTGGAATTTTGATGGTGATTGGATGTAATCTGTAGATTGTTTTTGGCAAGATGGCCACTTTTACACTAATTCTGTCAATCCATGAGGATGGGAGAGCTTTCCTTCTTCTGAGTTCTTCTTCAGTTTCTTTCTTCAGAGACTTAAATTTCTTGTTATGTAGATCTTTCACTTGCTTAGTTAGAGTCAAGGTATGTAATTTTATTTGTGGCTATTGTGAAGGGTGTCATTTCCCTAATTTCTTTCTCAGCCTGTTTATCCTTTGAGTAGAGGAATGCTGCTGATTTGTTCTAGTTAATTTTATATCCAGATACTTTGCTGAAGTTGTTTATCAATTTTAGAAGTCCTCTGGTGGAATTTTTGGGGTCACTTAAGTATACAATCACATCATCTGCTAATAGTGATATTTTGACTTCTTCTTTTCCAATTTGTTTCCCTTTGACCTCCTTTTGTTGTCTAATTTTCCTAGCTAGAAATTTAAGTATTATGTTGAATAGATAGTTGGAGAGTGAGCAGCCTTGTTTAATCCCTGATTTTAGTGGGATTGCTTCATGTTTCTCTCCATTCAGTTTGTTGTTGGCTACTGGTTTGCTGTATGTTGCTCTTACTATATTTAGGTATGGGCCCTGAATTCCTGATCTTTCTAAGACCTTTAACATGAAGGAATGTTGAATTTTGTCAAATGCTTTTTCAGCATCTAATGAAATGATCATGTGGGTTTTCTTTTCTTTGAGTTTATGTAGTGGATTGTGTTGATGAATTTCCTGCCTCCTGAGAACCATCCCTGCATCCCTGGGATGAAGCCTAATTGTCCGTGGTGAATGACTATTTTAATGTGTTCTTAGATTCAGTTGGAAAGTATTTTATTGAGTATTTTTGCATCAATGTTCATAAGGAAGATTGGCCTGAAGATCTCTTTCTTCGTTTGGTCTTTGTGTGGTTTAGGTATAATCATAATTATGGCTTTATAGAATGAATTGGGTAGTGTACCTTCTGTTTCTATTTTGTTGAATACTTTGAAGAGTATTGATATTAGGCCTTCCATAAAGGTCTGATAGAATTCTCCACTAAACCCATCTGGTTCTGGACTTTTTTTGGTTGGGAGACTATTAATGACTGCTTCTATTTCTATGGGACTGTTTGGATCATTAATCTGATCCTGCTTTAACTTTGGTACCTGGTATCTGTGTAGAAAATTGTCTATTTCATCCAGATTGTCCAGTTTTGTTGAGTATAGGATTTTGTGGCAGGATCTGATGAGTTTTTGAATTTCTACAGTTTCTATTGTTATGTCTCCCTTTTTATTTCTGATTTTATTAACTTGGATACTGTCTCTGTGCCCTCTGGTTAGTCTGGCTAAGGGTTTACCTATCTTGGTGACTTTCTCAAATAACCACCTCCTGGTTTTGTTGATTCTTCTTATAGTTCTTTTTGTTTCTATTTGGTTGGTTGCAGCTCTGAGTTTAATTATTTCTCCTCCTCCAAGAGTCTACTTCTCTTTGGTGTATTTACTTCTTTTTGTTCTAGAGCTTTCAGGTGTGCTGTCAAGCTGCTAGTGAAAGCTCTCTCTAGTTCCTTTTTGGAGGCACTTAGAGCTATGAATTTTCCTCTTACCACTGCTTTCATTGTGTCTCATAAATTTTGGTATGATATATCTTCATTTTCATTAAATTCTAAAACATCTTTAATTTCTTTCTTTATTTNTCCCTTGACCAGGTTATCATTGAGTAGAGCATTGTTTAGTTTCTATATGCATGTGTGTTTTCTGTTTTGTTGTTGTTGTTTGAATTTAAGACAGGCCTTAGTCCATGGTGATCTGATAGGCTGCATGGGATTATTTCTTTATTCTTGTATCTGTTGAGGCCTGTTTTGTGGCCAATAATTCAGTCAGTTTTGGATAAGGTACCATGAGCTGTTGAGAATGAAGTATATTCTTTGGCTTTAGGATGAAATGTTCTACAAATATGTTTTAGATCCATTTGGTTCGTAACCTCTGTTTGTTTCACTGTGTCTCTGTTTAGTTTCTGTCTCTGTAATCTGCCCATTGCTGAGTGTGGGATGTTAAAGTCTCCCACTATTATTGTGTGGAGTATGATGTGTGCTTTGATCTTTAGTAAAGTATCTTTTATGAATGTGGCTGCCCTTGCATTTGGATAATAGATGTTAGGAATTGAGAGTTCATCTTGGTAGACGTTTTTCTGTGATGAGTATGAAGTGTCCTTCATTATCCTTTTTGATAACTTTTGGTTCAAAGTTGATTTTATTTGATATTAGAATAGCTATTCCTGCTTGTTTCTTGGGACCATTTGCTTGGAAAATTATATTCTAACCTTTACTCTGAGGTAGTGTCTGTCTTTGTCACTGAGGTGTGTTTCCTTTATAAAGCACAATTCTGGGTCCTGTTTATTTAGCCAGTTTGTTAGTCTATGTCTTTTTATCAGGGAATGGAGTCCATTAATGTTAAGAGATATTAAGGAAAAGTGATTGTGACTCCCTGTTACTTTTGTTGTTAGAAGTGTCATTATGTTTGTGTGACTGTTTTCTTTTGGATTTGTTGAAAGATTACTTTCTTGCTTTTTCTAGGGTGTAATTTCCCTCCTTGTGTTGGTGTTTNCCATTTATTATCCTTTGTATGGCTGGATTTGTGGAAAGATATTGCGTAAGTTTGGTTTTGTCTTGGAATATCTTGTTTTCTCTGTTTATGGTAATTGAGAGTTTTGCTGGGTATCATAATCTGGGCTGGCATTTATGTTCTCTTAGGGTCTGTATGACTTCTGCCCCAGATCTTCTGGCTTTCAGAGTCAGTGGTGAGAAGTCTGGGCTAGTTCTGATAGGTCTGCCTTTATATGTTACTTGACCTTTTTCCCTTACTAATTTTAATATTTTTCCTTTATTTAATGTATTTGTTGTTTTGATTATTATGTGAAGGGAGGAATTTCTTTTCTGTTCCAGTCTATTTGGAATTCATGGACATCTCTTTCTTTAGGTTAGGGAAGTTTTTTTCTATAATTTTGTTGAAGATATTTACTGTCCCTTTAAGTTGGGAATCTTCACTTTCTTCTATACCAATTATCCTTAGGTTTGGTCTTCTCATTGTGTCCTGGATTTCCTGGATGTCTTGGGTTAGAAGCTTTTTGCAATCTTGTATTTTCTTTGACTGTTGTGTCAATGTTTTCCAAGGTATCTTATGTTCTGATATGCTCACCTCTATTTCTTGTATTCTGTTGGTGATGCTTGCATCTATGACTCCTGATCTCTTTCTTAGGTTGTCTAACTCCAGGGTTATATCACTTTGTGATTTCTTTATTGTTTCTAACCATTTTTAGATCTTGGATGGTTTTGTTCATTTCCTTTGCCTGCTTGATTGTGTTTTCTTGCAATTCTTTAAGGGATTTTTGTGTTTCCTTTTTAAGGGTTTCTAGCTGTTTACCTGTTTTCTCCTCTATTTCTTTAAGGGAGTTATTTATGTCCTTAAAGTCCTCCATCATCATCATGAGAAGTGACTTTAGATCTGAATCTTGCTTTTCTGGTGTGATGGTGTATGCAGGACTTGCTATGGTGAGATAAATGGGTTCTGATGATGCCAAGTAGCCTTTTTTTCTGTTGCTTCTGCTCTTATGCTTACCTTCCACCATCTGATTGTCTCTAGTGCTCCCTGCCCTCACTTTATCTGACTGGAGTCTGTCCTTCCTGTAGTCCTGGTTGAGTCAGAACTCCTCAGAGTCCAGCTGTCTCTGTGATCCTGTGATTCTGGGATCCTGTGATCCTGAGATTCTGGGTGTGTCATATTCCTGGGTGTCAAGCTGTGTCTGAAACCATGAGATTCTTGTGTGTCCAAGCTCCTGGGATCTTGGGATCCTGCGATCCTGTGATCCTGGTCAAGCTAGAGTACATGGGAGTGGAGCCTCCTCTGGGGTCTGTGGGACTGGCTTCTGAGTTTGCACCCACGGTAGGCTAGTACAGATTAGAAGGACTTCTAATCATTTAACACAAGTGAAAACATACGATTCATATCCTACTGCATCTGCCAGTATGTAGCATGTTCTCTAGGTTTATTTATACAACATAGTTCAGAACATTTTCCACCAAACCTCTGCCATCCTCCACTGTGTGACTATACCATACATTGTTTATTCATTTCATATGCTAATATGATCATGATTTGTTCCTGTATTCTGTCTATTGTGAATAATATCACAAAAAACTTTGCACACCACTATTCATTGCTTTAATCTCTTTTGGGCACATATACAGAAATGGAACTGCTGAGTTGTGTTATAATTCTGAGTTTAACTTGTTGAAGTTTAAGCTAACTATCCTAAGTAAACCATAATGCCTGCATTTTTTTTTACACTCCCACCAAGGCAATGAAGTTCTATCTCTATATCTTTACCAAATTTTGTTAATTCCTCCTCTTATTTTTTTTAAATGTAGTCATCCCTGTAGATATGAAGTAGTGTGTTTTGTAATTACCATTTTCATTTCCCTGGTAACTAATGCCATCACTTGTTCTTTCTATGTAGATTGGTCATATTGTATTCTTACTTTCCCAATTAAACACTAGGCAGTGTGTTTGCTGTTGAACTGTGCTTAGACCAAGGGTGGCAAACATTTTCTCTTAAATTTTCTCTCACTTAGTAATAATACCTTTTGTTGCAAAGAAATGTCTGTTTTTGAAGGTCTTTAGCCCCCACTGTTATACTAAGAAAGTCTATTGGCAAATTCATGCTCATAAAGACTTAACTGTGTTTCAGTGACAAGTTTATGGTTTTAACTCTTTTGTTTAAGATATTCTGTCACTTTGAGTCCCCGTTTGTCTATAATATGAGGTATATCTTGTCTTGCAGAAATCAAGGTGTTCTAAGACATGGCTCCCAATAGACCCAGTGTGACAAGTTTCTCAAAAGTCAGTTTTCTAAGGGTGCACATGTTGATTTTCTCAGCATTTTATTGCATTGGGTTGTACTCTTCAGCCTGTAATGGTGCAATTTTTTCCCTGGTGATCTGCAGAAGATTTTGAAATGAGAAAAATGGGAGTTATCTGAGTTTGTTTTCCTTTTTCATCCCTTGCAAATCCATGTGAATTTGAGGATCTTTTTTTCCATCCCTGCAAAGGTGGCTGTTGGGATTTCAGTAGATGCCTCGTATTTGTAGATAGTTTTGAATCATATCATATAACAACTATGTACATATATTTACTCATGAACACAGGATGCTTTCTTGTATCTTTAGAATTTTAAAATATTTATTCAGTATTACTTTATAACTTTTTATTGGGATAGTTATATCTCTATGATTATATGTAGCCCTGATATTTGATTTTAAATATTCTATCACAAATAGACTTGCATCATACTTCATTTTTGGAATTATTCAACATAGGGTTAGACAGAATACTAATTTACATATGTATACTTGCTTATATATATATCTTTGCTTGCTAACTACATTTTATTTGTGCTTAGATCATATTCCACTTTCCATGTTTAAATATGCAATGTTTGAGTTTTAATTATGTCCAATTTTTTATTTCTTTAGTGATTTTTTTAACTTATTAATTACTTAAGAATCTGCTGTTTAATTTCTACCTACTGGCAAATTTCCCAGGTTTCCTATAAAACTCTGACTTCATAATATTATGATCAGAAGAGACATTTTTGTGTGATTCCAGTATTTCTATTTATCATAGCTTATTTTGTGTTATAAGATTTATTCTGGAGAACATTTCATGTTCTGACTTGGTTGTTTATGTATTTTTCATGTGTCCTCTTGATCCTTAGACCTTATATGAATCCTGTTTCTCCCTCCCCCTTTCTCCTTGTCACCTTTTGTATCTTTATCACCCGTTCTAAAGCTCTTCTCTATCATATTTATAATTGTTATATCTTTCTCATAAGATGACTCCTGATAATGAAGAGTGTCTTTCTTTGTGTCTTGTGACAGCTTTTAACATGAACTTTGTTTTGTCCGATATTAATATAGCTATGTGAGCTGTTCTTTGATGAGTGTGTGCACAATAATCCTTTCCATCCTTTCTTTTCAATTACCTTTATATTAAATGAACCTAGAATGAATCTCTCACCAGTAGTATAGAATTGAATAATGTTTTAAAATTCATTTTCTCAGCCTCTGCCTTTTGATTGGAGAATTTAACCCATTTACATTAAAATGCATTACTAATAAGATTTAAGTGACTTTACTGTGTTTTTCTATCATTTTTGTGCCTTACTTTCTTAATTACCTATTTCTTTTATGTTTGGTTTTCTTTTGTACTGAATTATTTTGATTGAATACTAATTTGCAGTTATATATGTAGTTTTCAATATTTCACTATGGTTATTGTGAAGATTGTATTTAGCTTCTGAAATTAACACAGATACAGTTAAAGTTCAGTCTGTCTACTAACTTTATACCATACAACCTGCATCTATAATGCTTTATTCTATAGCTTACCTTATGTTATAACAAACTACACCTTTGTACATTGTCAGCCCAATAATATTGGTTATAACTATTTTTATGCTTTTTTTCTTTTAGTTCTTTCAGAAAATAATAAGTATAGTTATAGAAATACCATATGAAATTTTATCTTCACCTATGCATTTACTCTTACCATATATATATGTAATCTAAAATAAGAACATGAAGAAACTTTGCACTAATAGCTAGATGTCAGTCATCAGAGCTGGCTTTCAGTGTGGTGGAGTGCACTCTATAGCTAACCACTGAATGAGACTCTGACACAGAAACCCATTTGGAATTAACTGTGTTTTGTTTTGTTCTTTTCAGAGGGTCTCACCATACATCTCAGATTGGACTTAAATTCATGGCAATCCTGCTGACTTAGCTTTCTTCTTGCAGTGAATACAGGCAATAGCTACCATGCCTGTTACCACATCAAAGAGAGTTATAATTTATACTGCTAAATATTCACATAATATTCCTTCTAGAAATGTTCCATATGCTTTTTCATATGCTATAGAGAATCCAGGTAGGAAAAACAGGTAAGACTTGAGAGATCTCCTGTTAAGACTCTGTCTTTAAAGGGGCAAAGAGCTCATGAGGCCTGAGGAACTATTGACAACTAGCAGAGGGGGGAATCACTTTCATCAGTGCTCGGTCAATTACTGAGTGAGGCCCGAACTCAGTTACTAGCCTCCAATCTATATCCATGCAGGCAAATCTACTTAAACCCAGTGATCACACACACAAAAGATGGGAAAGTAGGAAGGGGGCTTGTGGGAAGAAGGGTTTTAGCAGAAGAATCAGTAAGGATAAGACAGAGTTGCAGGAGTTAAGAGGGAGCAAAGTCCACTATATGCATGTATGAAACTGTTAAAGGAACAAAAATAATTCTAATTGTAAAAAAACAAAAAACTAAAACAATAATCCACTTCAGATGAGAACAAAATGGTCTGGCAGCTACTATTCAAGGTTAGAACATGGTGTGATAATTTATGAATTTTGAAATTTTCTCTTATAGACTCAAGTAAACCTTTTGGGGAGAAAGAATTAACAGGTAGAGCAGTTGATTAGCCTGGAGATTCAAACCTCTACTGCTTGTAAGCCTTTTAAAGTGAACTTGTTGCCAAAGAACAACTTGTGACTAGAGAGATCCTCATTTCTTAGCTGTCTTTGGGTTCATTCCTTACGTGATGTCATTCCATCTGAGGATTGTCCTTGGCATTTCCTGTGAGATGGGCTTAATACCAAGGGATTAAGCCTTTTATTATCTGAGTATGTACTAATTTCTTCCATGTCTTTGAAGTTCAGCCAAATGTAGAATTCTTCTCTGTCCTTCCCTCTCTCCCTCCTACCCTTCCTCAATCTCTCCGTGCGTGTGTGTGTGTGTGTGTGTGCTTGTGTATATGTGTATGTGTATTTATAAGTGTGTGTGTGTGTGTGTTTTGAGCATTTTCACAGCAACAGTCTATCAGATGAGAAGTCCATCATAATCTTTTTTAAAATTTGTTTATTTATAAATAAATGTATTTATTTATTCACTTTACACCCACCATGCAGTTTTTATGACTATTGCTCTGCAGTACAGCCTGGAGCCATGGATAAAGTCCTCCTCTACACAAGTGATAAGTGGACTGAGAAAAAAGTCAGGGACACAGTACCCTTCTCAATAGCCACAAATAAAATAAAATACCTTGGTGTAACTCGAACCCCTATATGACAAGACCTTCAAGTCTCTGAAGAAAGAAGTTGTGGATGATATCAGAAGATGGAAAGATCTTCCATGCTCATGGATTGATAGGATTAACAGTGAAAATGACCATCTTACCAAAAGTTATTCACAGATTCAATTCAATTCCCTTCAAAAGTCCAACACAAATTTTTACAGATCTTTAAAAAAAATAACAAACAAAAAAAACCAAACAGTTCTCAACTTCGTATTGAAAAACAACCACAACAACAACAAAAACAAAACAATCCAGGATAGCTCAAAGAATCCTGAACAATAAAAGAACTTCTGGAAGTATCCCGGTAATCTTGCCGAAGGTTCCTGGAATGTAACAAATGCGCTCTTCTTCCATTCAAGACTCTTCTTGACCTCACACAGTTTGATATTTTTCTCTGTGAAGGTCTTTTGAGCACATATTGACTGAGGACTGCTGGTTGATTTTCTTGAATTTATGAATTCTTGTCTTTCTTCAGGAACGGGCTTTTTTCAGCCTTCATCTTCTCAAATCTCCTGTCTTCCCCCCTTGTATCTCCCATCTCTTGTAGGATTCCCAGGATTCCTAAGTCTAAGCTAATCTGGAGGACACTCAGATGACTCTGGGTCCCCTTTTTCCTGTTCCTCAGCCTGGATGATATAAATCATCCCAATGTGACTCACTGATTATTTATTCTGAAGACCCAAATCATCTACTGTTGAGGCCCTTTAATGAATTCTCAGTTTTCACTATTAGTAAAGAAGCCCCTTTACACTGCCCACAAGACCTGGGGGTTCTATTGTATGGCTAAACTCTCATCTTTGATCTCACTCACTTGAAAGCGGTTAGGTTGTCTCTCAGTGACCCTAAGCAATTTCTGGTGCACTTCTGGACCAGGTTTCTCATTACACAAAACAGAGATGGCATTCCTGTATGTAGCTTCCCGTCTAGTTCGAATAGATACACAAAACCATTTTTTGCCAACATACTAGTCTTTCATTTTTTCCACAAGAAAAAGACATTAGGTTCCTGCAGGGGAAGTATGGATGCACTGCTATTCCTTGAAGCCTTCACATGAAATTGTCTTTGTTTTGATTTAGTGTTCATTTATTTGCTGTAACCCCTTTCTGTTTTCCAACATTGTAGTAGAGCTGGTTCTAATAGTGTTTCTTGCATGTCTTTTTACTGGGGTGGTGAGAGCTTGAAGCTTTTTACTGTGTTATTTTTCTGACTACTCTAAAACTTTACCCACTTGATCCTCCAAGAGAAGTTTATAAGAATCCCCAAACTGCCAGGTACCTTTGAGAGTAGATATAGATATAGATATAGATGATGTAGATGTAAATGTAGATAGAGGTAGATAGAGCTAAAGATAGATATAGATATAGAGATACGGAGAGAAAGATAGAGTTAGAGATATAGCATTAGAGGTAGATAGAGACAGAGGGAGAAAGAATTAGAGAGATAGAGTTTATATATATTGAGAGAGAAAGGGAGAGAGAGAGAGAGAGAGAGAGAGAGAGGAAGAAGAGGAGGAGGAGGAGGAGGAGGAGGAGGAGGAGGAAATCTTGCAGTTTGCAATCTTACCCAGAGAATTAGGGACTCTGGAATTTCCCTGATAACCTCAGAATATTTTAGGCTCTTTACAAGCTGTTTCCCATCTTCATTTACAAATATCTTGGCTATGTTTTTAAAAGCTTATTAAACGACAGGCTTCCATTTGATGCATGGTTTTGTGACTATAAGTTCCAGGAAGGTATTACTTCATGTCAAGTGCTTAGTAAAGCTAGCAAAGGTGTGGGTTCCTAAATTAAAGTCAGTCAGTGTCAAACAGCTCAGCTCCGGAGCTGGAATGAGATACATCTACACGTCTTGGGGCTTGCTCAATATTAATGTAACATGTAGGGAAAGGCAAGTGAGGGGGATTTCTGAAAGAATTCTCATTGCTTTTCTCTCATGCTGAGCAATTCAACACTGGCGAAATGACCCTGGTATGTCACTACAAATGGTGTAGCTTGAAAGCTTGAAAGGGCAACTGGTCAACTATCAATTGTTACTGTAGAATGCCTCTTGAGAGACTCACTTCCCTTTAACACTCATCCCAGTAATTAGAAAATTATATTTTTATCATTACACACAGTTCTCTCTCCCCTAAGAAGAGACCAATAAAATACATTTCCTCCTTCTTGCTCCATTTTAAGCACCACTTATTCATGACTACCAGCTATGAATACAGAAGAATCTTGCATCATGGTAGTGAAATGCTTTTCTAGTTTTCCATGTTTTTTTGTTTTTTTTTTTTTTTAATAAAGAAGAGGAACTTGTGTAATTCTTGAATAAGACATTGGTGCCCAGGGAAGAAATGCATTGTCATTCATTGACCAGACAGTAAGTTCTGGTGTTAGAACCTTTTTTGTGTAAGCAAACAGCAGCAGGCAAAATGACCTACACCTATTGAAGAGGATATTCTGCTCTGCTCTACTTGAGCTGCTCAAGGCCATAAGACTGTCATAGTAACTGAATAATTTATAATTCTGAATATTTTTATAATGAATTAAAAATTTTGGTCCATGAATGTGCTTAATAATATTAACAACATGTAATTGAGTATGTACTATATATGGTATGTTTTACTATTTTACACAATTACTACTAGCTGGTTGTACAAAATTTAGAAAAGGATGATACGATCTCTCAGGTAGCAGCAGTGAATTACAGCCTAAGTGACATTGTGTTCAAGTGGAGAACAGTCATCTTGGAGTTGTGCTACTGACTGGTGTACTGACATGACTGTAATGCCTCCAGCTGGCTTTTTCATGTGGAATGACAATTACATTTATGCTGATACTTGATGCTCACAGAGCATAAAGGAAAAGGACACCCATGATCTTAAGTTCACAAAGGAAGCCTACAACCACAGGAAAAGTAAGCAAACAAAAACCCGGCCAACTGAAAGCAGGATTGGAAAAATTTAGAAATATTGAATTGAACTGTAAATAATCTTAATGTCATTGTAAATAAATCCATTGGGTGATGGAAAGATGGAATGGAAGAAATCACTCCTTTTTTGAGTTTATAACATCAGAACAGGGCTTCATAACTCAGCTTAACATGACTTCTAAGAATTCTCTAATTCTCTTCTTCAATATCTTCCTGGATTTTCGTATCACTGTTTTATATACCCTCCTTCCTTTATATTAGATATATGATATTTATATGCCATCTATTCCTTGGGAAAAAGAGTTATATATAAATTATTATGGGAACTGTCAATTAGTTGGTTATTAGTAAATGGATAATATATTTAAAAGCTGTTTGAAAAGAATCAATAATGTGTAATACTATGTTTTCAAGTATATCTTCAGAATAAAAAAGTAGTGTTTACAACTAAAATAATTGACATTCCTGACTGACTGTGTAACTCAGTAAAAATGCCATAGAAGCAGATTCTGTGTCTTTGCATAGATCCAGGGACTTGACATGGCTAGCAATGTCTAGGGATGGAAGAAATGACAGAGCCACTCACCAAAAACCTGGGGAATCTCTGGTGAAGAACCCACAGCACTATAGAAGTTCAGCATCTTTATCACAGCGGCTTGAACAGAGACACAGCGTTATTGCATACATGTGAACAAGGAAGTGGGGTTTATGATACACATCTGGATCAAGGAGACAGGTTTAGCCAGTTTCAGTAAGGGCAGTCTCCATGGGGAGCAGTCTTCAGGCCAGGAGAGGAAGCCACAGTTACTGTTTTCTGCATATATCATAAGTACCCACACTAGGACCTGGAGGAAGGCTTTACCATTCACATGGAGATGAAGCTGAGGTCTCTGGCATGGCTATGCTCATATGCACAATGGACATTCAGATGTGACTCAAAGCTTTGTCTACTCTCTCAGGCAGAAATATAACAATTATATGACATGTTTATGTTTTTAATATAGTCATAGTGTGCACTTAAAAATTTTTAAATGTAGTTTTTGATATACTCTGATTTCCAGGGTGGTTGTACCAGCTTGCAATCTCACCAGGAATGGAGGAGTGTTCCTCTTTCTCCACATCCTCACTAGCATCTGCTATCACCTGAATTTTTGATTTTAGCCATTCTGACTGGTGTGAGGTGGAATCTCAGGGTTGTTTTGATTTGGATTTCCCTGATGATTAAGAGATGTTGAACCTTTTTTTAGGTGCTTCTCAGCTATTCGGTATTCCTCAGTTGAGAATTCTGTTTAGCTCTGTACCCCATTTTTTAATAGGGATGGAGTACTATGCAGCTATTAAAAATAATGAATATATGAAATTCTTAGACAAATGGATGGATCTGGAGGATATTATCCTAAGTGAGGTAACCTAATCACAAAAGAACACACATGATACGTACTCACTGATAAGTGGATATTAGCCCAGAAGCTCAGAGTCCTTCTTAGAAGGAGAAACAAAATACCCATGGAAGAAATTGCAGAGACAAAGTTTGGAGCAGAGACTGAAGGAATGACCATCCAGAGTCTGCCCCACTGGGTGATCCATCCTATAAACCACCCCCAAACCCAGACACTATGGCAGATGCCAACCAGAGCTTGCTGACAGGATCCTGATATAGCTGTCTCCTAAGAGGCTCTGCTAGTGCCTGGCAAATGTGGAAGTGGATGCTCACAATCATCCATTGGAAGGAGCACAGGGTCCCCAATGAAGGAGCTAGAGAAAGTACCCAATGAGCTGAAGGTGTTTGCAGTCCCATAGGAGGAATATCAATATGAACTAACCAGTACCCCCAGAGCTCCTTGGGACTAAACCACCAATCAAAGAAAACACATGTTAGAACTTGTGGCTCTAGCTGTATATGCCGCAGAGGATGGCCTAGTTGGACATCAATGGGAGGAGAGGCCCTAGGTCCTGTAAAGGTTCTATGCCACAGTGTTGGGGAATGCCAGGGCCAGGAATGGGGGTGGGTGGGTTTGGGAGTAGGGGGAGGGGATAGGGGACTTTTGTAGGGGAAACTAGGAAAGAGGATAACATTTAAAAGAAAATATTTAATAAATAAATAAATAAATTATTAATGCAGGCTTTTGCTCTACTCAATACTGGGCATGCTCAAGAGGCTTGACCAAGATGAAGCATCATCATTTGGCTTTCTACTGACTCCATATGGCTGGGTATCAAGCAGTGCTGGTGGTCTGTTGAGGGAAGCATCTCACTTGGAACAAAAGTCAGAACCAGATATTCCATCTCTGACTCTTAACATATCTGTGCTTTAGATAGCCAACTGACATCCTTTGTCTTACTTTCCCAATTAAATTGTAAGTGTTCCTAGATGTAGAAATGGTACCATGTAAAACTTTCACCCTTCAGAGTGTCCTGAGTAATAGACTAGCCAGCTTTGGGCCAATGGTCTCTTCAATGTCAGTTCTATGACCTTCACTCATGGTCTCAGACTTTGTTAAATTAGGTTAACTTTTTCTTTTTTTAAGTTGGCACTCTTTAGATCTATTTCAGGGACAGTTATCTTTCCAGCTTACATATTTCCATTTTTTCTTTGTGATAGTTAATGGGAAAATTCACTTTAACCTCTCAGTGACTGTATTTCTACTCTTCTCTATTGTAATTTAATGAATTCATCTTTTAATTTCGTCTTGAGAAATTTGGGAGAATATAATTTACTCCTCCATTTTTTTCTTTCACAAGCAACAACTACAACATATGTAGATTCCTAAGAGAGGAAATAAGATGTGGAAAATGTGGCTTTCTTCAAAGGCACCGGGAACATTAGTGTCATGTCTGAAGCACCCATTTGTGTCAATGGTACAGACCTTTCAATGGAAAATTGTGCTGTGTTACCTTTTAGAGGATGAAATGCTAATTTGGGATTTACAGCTTTTGAACTGGAGGGCTGCATTTTGCATGGGATTTTTGTTTAATTTCCCAGTGAAAAAAGGCATTTGAAACACAACTGCCTACAGCCAACTGTCAACAAAAATCAACTGTAATAGCACAGAGCCTGTCACCGATGTGTGTGGCGATGTGGTAATCTCAATTTAGCCGGATATTTCTTCTCTTCAGAGAATAGCTGAAAGTCTTGCTAGGCATTTATGAATATCAGAGGTGTTATTAGGCTGATAATGGGACCAGATTAAGGTAGTGTACACTGGTTCAATGTGTCAGTTAAAGAGACACATAATGAGACAGTCTATGGTCCTTGGTAGAAGGACTCTGTCTTATAGGTTTGCTCTAGATTTGAATGATAACATGCTAGGTTCCATCTGCTGTGGCTTTCTGGGGGAAAAATGAAGCTGTTATGCTATCCCCCCACCAAAATCTGTTTTTGTTTATTAAGAGAATAAAATGAAAAAAAATCTGAAAATGGAAGTCCGGAGGGCAGGCCATGCACATGTCCCAGGCAAGGCTGACTGAGTGCCACTTCTTTATGGAGAGCCAGGGTTGATGAGGGGATACGGAATTGCCTCCTCCCAAGTCATTGAGGTCTGAGGGTCAGACAAGTTTCTCCTTTCAGAGTTTGTCTTTTATGGCAGTACCCTGGAGAATTCTAAATAACAACCAACCAATACAAGGTGAAAAGTAATGCTGAACCCCATCTTAGGAAAGACAAAGTCTTAGTTGTCAAACTACTGCAGCCTTAGTGAAACATCCCTCTGTCTCTCTCTCCCTCCCTCATCTCCACTCCTCCATCCCTCTTTACTCTTTCCCTCCTTTTTTTCCTTCCTTCCTTCCTTCCTTCCTTCCTTCCTTCCTTCCTTCCTTC
>NC_034602.1:5769124-5808161 GCF_900095145.1 Mus pahari | reverse complement strand
TTCCTTCCTTCCTTCCTTCCTTCCTTCCTTCCTTCCTTCCTTCCTTCCTTCCTTCCGAATATCCTTTATTACCCAAGCTAGATTTGAATTCATGATCCTACTTCTTGATGCCCAAGGGCTAAAATTATAGGTTTATGTACAGCCATGCCATACCCAGCAGTGAAACTTCTTGTATATATTGGATCTAGAGTCAAATGATACTTTTCAGTTTTTAATTTAAGAACCAAATTGTTTTCAGTTGTCAATTCAAACAAACAAACAAAAATATAAAATCCCCAAACAGTTAATGTCAGCTATGTTCAAATTCTGGCCTGATCATTTATTAGTTTTACCACAGCTAAGCTCCCTGCTATTATGTATGTAGGATATATGTTTGGTATATGATAAGTATCAATTTTCTATATAATTGTAATTATAGCTAATAATCAGTGTAGTCACTAATGTATTGTATTGTAGTACTCACCACAAAAATGGAAAAAGAAACATACTAGCAGTTAGGTGTCATAACTTGCAGAAAGTATATTCATTCATATTTTTTCATTACTGTTTTGTGTCTATGTGAAAGAAGAGTGAATCACATCATTTGTGTAAATGAGATATGTTCAAAGACACAGATTGCACTATGACCGAAGAACAAGATGTCAACACAAAATCCTTGCATATGTGTGTCTTGTGTCCATTCTCCTAGCTGCTTGCCTTGCCGTGGTGAAGGGCCTCTGACAGAGGGAAGTGGCCAGTGATACTTCTTGCTGCACAGCAAGGAAGATAGTTAAGCCAATCTAATACCATTATCCAGAGTTCTGCACTTGAGTTTTGACAAATAACTTGATTACCCATTGATACAGAAAAGTACACAGGGAAGAAGAGAGACGCCGTAGCCTTCACAGTTATGCACTCATTGAAGAGCCAACGGAACAGAGCAAAGGTGGTGGTGTCATGGGGGAATGAGGTGTGGTGAGGTGGAGCAGCTCTCCATGGTTGCTGGTCTTTCTCTTACCTTAGCTCCCTTGACTAGCTCTACAATCTCTTCAGATGTCCAGAGGCTTTAACACTCTGTGAAAATTTTCTCTTGACTTTCCACCAGTAAGAGTAGGATTATTGCTTGCATCCAATTAGGAAACTTGTGAGCCCAAGGTGCCATGTCAGAGTGGCAGTTTTTAACCACTGCCGGTGATATATTTAAACACAACACAGAAAACTTAGTGGAGGAGAGCTTATTAACCACAACTAGTGTCTTGGGATGAGGGATGGTAGGAAGAAGGGCAATGACATTTATTTCTTTAGATTTTAATCAACATGTGACAAGGACTTTTCAAACATGGTGATTACTTCCTCTTGGGATAGATGGTCAGCAAGGAATATAAACATGTGGAAATTTATAAACATTTGTGAATTTTATAATGTGGAACACCTACAAGGGAAGAGTTAAGAGAAAACATGGTAGATCTTTTGGAGGTTTGGTGAAGGATTTTCAGCACTAAATGATTTTGCGGATTGATTTCTGATGTTTAATGTGGAAAAGCTCTCATATGCTTTGATTAATTCCCTTTGTGGGATGATGGTCCCTGGATGTATCCAGATAGAGAGAGGTGCTGGAGTACACTCCTGTCTTTCATCTTAAAAGAAGAGACCAAAACCAAAACAAACAAAACCAACAACAGATTTTGATTTACCTTTGTTTTCATTGGTCTTTTTCTATGTGGAATCGATTTTGATGGTAGCAAATGAAGCAAGAGTGAACAGAGACCACTTTTTGTTTTACAACAGGCAAGATTACATTCTCCCATTTAAAGAACAAAGCTACCCACCACTCACCCAGCAATCAGCAGTATTTATTTATGAAGTGATTCTCTGAGCCTCTGCCTTCTCTGTGGGTCTGGGTGAGAGTGTTTCTTCTGGACCAGAGGGAGCTCTAATCTATTGCTCATTTCTTCTAACATCAAATTCTAGCCTCAATACAGACTTTTAATGAGCAGCTCATATGGAAATAATTAGTTTAAAAGAGAAATTAACTATCATTACAGACTTTTTTTTTTTTTTTAGAAATGATTTGGTATTCCATTTCAAGTTTTCCAACTAATTTGATGAGAATACACACACACACACACACACACACACACACACACACACACACACGCACACACATGTTGGAGAAATAAGTATACTTTTAGTTGTTGTTCTCATCATCCCTTCTTGTTAAAACTGCATAGTTAATTTCCAGAGGTAGGTATCCCGTTGAGTCCTCGGGATAAAAAGATGTAAGATTGCTATTTGATGTCTTCAAGATCATTGGATACCCAGAATAAACCCCCTACAGGGTACCAGGCTCATAACTGTAAAAGCAAAGAGGGATCTAGAGCATTAGAGAGGTGATGTGACACACACGGGACTTCAGTTACCAAGCAGCAGAATTTATTGAGCATGGAAAATTCTGTCACTAAATAGATGAACAGTCCTCCTGAGTCCTTTTTGGGATGCGAAACAAGTGGCTCAGCATGAGTTCTCTCTTCTTCAAGGATTCTACTTGGGAAAAAGAAAAGTTAGGTAGATCTAGGCACACTGACAAGTAAGCCTGTGGATGAAGAGGTAGGGCCAAAAGTTGCATGGGCCACTACTTTAGAAGTCAAGTGCTGACTGATTAGGCTGTTTCTCTAAGGGCCCTGATCTTAACATCATTTGATGATAGTACTTTTAGTTCTTTTCTTTCCTGTAAAAATGTGATGATAAATGTGCAATCACCACTACCTCCCTTGTCCATTCAGATGTCACACTATGAAATAATTGAGACAACTGCAGCGCCGCATGTTCTGATTCATTCCAATGAGAAAGCATGCATGTACTTCTCCTTATAATTAGGCTTGGAGAAAGAGTGAGAATAGTAGGCATAATTTTCTTTCTGTTTATTTATTAATTTATTTTTGCAATATTGGGAGTTGAACTTGCATATGCTAAGCAAACACTCTGCTCCTGAATTGTGTCTCAAGCTATATTCTTAATGAGACCACATTCTCTGATAATCACCATATAGCCAGTTACCCAACAGATGCTGATCTGGAGTCTCCTTGGCAGCAGAAGTCAGAAGGGAATAGGACACCAAATAAGGCTATGCCAGGCCTTTGCATACACATGGTTCCATTTCTGAGAGGAAGACACATCCCCACACAAATAAGCTAGGGAATCACATGCTGTGCTGATGGCCAGAGAAGAGTGGGTACAGTTAGGCTTTCTTTGTATGTTCTTTTGTTGCTCTGGGCCATCCCCTGCTCAAGCCACATCTCCAACATGGCTCCCTTATCCTTAACATGAACAATGGACACCTTAACCTTTCTATTTTATATAAATAGCATGTACTTTTAAGTTCTTCCCCCTTTCCTAAGAAATCATTTTCCTCAAATCTGTCATATATATTACATATTATACATCATAAATCATATTATCAAACATCAAACATATCATATATCAGATTTCATGTATAATATATCACATATTATATATTGCATACTACATATTACACATTATATGTAGTACTATATCAGATAATATATAATATAAATATATTACATATTATACATTACAAATTACACATTTTGCATTACATATTACATATTGTGTGTGTGTGGTATTTTTGTATGTGTGTGTGTGTGTGTGTGTGTGTGTGTGTGTATGCTTTAGAGCTCTCAGTGAGGCCAGTACCAAGTAATTTCCCTAGCAAATGCAAATTCTGCTATATATAATCTAGAAGCCAGAA
Organism: Mus pahari; assembly: GCF_900095145.1. Lineage (NCBI taxonomy): Eukaryota > Metazoa > Chordata > Mammalia > Rodentia > Muridae > Mus > Mus pahari. The sequence goes on along the minus strand of NC_034602.1, from coordinate 5,804,413 downwards.
AGGACAAGGAGCTGGACTGTAGGTATTTGCGTACATACCTGTATTCTTTATAAAATTCCATCTCCTTGAAGCAAATATTAATCTGGGTCATTTGTCCTCCATGATACCTAACTCCCTTTCAAGCACAGGGTAGGAACTAATAGAATTAAATGCAATTATAAAAAGTCTGCCAATTCTTGCCAAAGGTATTAGCTAATGCATGCTTGAAGAACATTAACTAACAATTATGATTTTAGAAGTCAGTATTCCCATGAATTTTGACTGGGAAGACATATTTCCTTACTGATGAACATAAGGCTTTTCAGAATCTGGTATCCTGCAATCTCTTGCCAACAAGGGCTGGTGGGTGTGAGGAAAGAGTGTGAGCTGAGTGCAGATGTCAGCAAGTGGTGGGCACTTGAGTGTCTCTTTCCAGGACTTAAGGTGGAGAAGAGAGAGAAAGCAAGAGCTGCAGAGGCCATTCCACTTTGGCTTTAACTTCCTGAGCAGTCTAGCCTGTCCTCTCCTCCTGTACGGTTTCAAGTTTCTTGCCCATCATTCACTTGAGAATTTGGTTCAAATTATTTTTGTTAAACTATACTGTGTGCAAAGTTTTACATCTAGAAGAAGGGTAGGAAGATGATTTAAATAAGCATTATCCCGTTTGGGAACTGCAACTTAACTCAGCAGAAAATGGTTAGGATGTTCCCTCTGTCCTGGGCTTTTCTCTTGCTTGTTCATAGGTAAGTATGTACATACATGCATTCATGAACATGTTAGTCTTTTCATAGGTGAGGTGACTCTGAGGATTGCTTTATACCTCATAATTTGGTGGTGTGACTAGATATAGCTGCAAACTATGTCAGACTTTTGGGGGGCAATGGCTAGGAAGACAGCTGGCATGGGAAGGAAGCATGATGGTCCTACATGTCTTGAGTTTTATGTACCTAAATCTATTTATGAGTTAAATTATTGAGAAATGGACAATGGGAATTGCCAATTCTCTAAGCTATTCACCTGTTGTGTATTCAATAAATGATGGCTAAATATGTAACATGTGCTAGGGGCTAGGAAGTTCACAGAAAATGGAATGAGAATAAAGACAAAGCCTGCACATGACAGAGAGTTTAATCAAATTACCAGCACATCCTTGTATCTACGGCAAAGGCTAAGTATTTAATATCATAAAAGAGTGTAGCAGAGGGACTCAGCTGTTCAGGGAGGCCTCCTTTTCAATGCCTGGTTTTGTTCATATATTGCCTTTTAGACGGCTTGTATGGCAAGCATATATTTTCCCTTCCTCTTGTCTTTTCTGTCCAGGTCAGTCTGCATACATGTTTTAAACTGACTGGATCAATCATCTCCTTTTGTCATTTCCCCTCCTGTTTTTGTTTGTTTGTATATATGTATGTATGTATGTATGTATGTATGTATGTATGTATGTATTTCACACCATTGGAAGTATTTTAATGGAGCCATGTTTACTCAGCATCTTGAGATGCTCAGAACTGCATCATAAATGCAATTTCTCCAGTCACTCAGCAGACACCGGAGTATGTTGTCAATGAGCTGGAAAACAGGGCTGAATGATGGATCAGTAAACTTGGCTTTTATGTTGGGTGGTCCAATTTTGAACTGCATTATATTAAAATAGAGTGCACTGGAGGTAGACTGATGTGTGGTAAGAACAAGAACTCGACTATCCCTGCCAGTCACCCACAGGAGGCCTCACACAAGTAGTAACTCTTCTCCAAGCCTCAGTGACTGCATCTGTAACATGGGAATTATAGTTGCTATCATTCTGCAGCGTTGTCTAAAGGGATCACTAAGGCCAAGAGAGCAGTTGAAGGCTCAGACAGTGCCTTGATTTAGTAAAACACTCAGTAAGTATTTGTTGTTTTCCTTCATTTTGTAGGTCTGCTTAGCTGTGTGTCATGGGTCCGTACTTGCACTTCTACCAGCGTTACACTTTCTAAACAGTATGCTTTACTGTGGAAGGCTGACTAAAGGGAAAATTCAGGAAGAAATCCTATTCAGATATGGAAAAGTGAGATGCCCATCCCTTCGTTCATAAGACAATTCTACAGAAGAGGGGAGGAAAGATGAATGTATATTAAAATGATTCAAACCATGAGCAGGCGCTGCGACTGAGACACAGATGAGTTAATTGTTTTGCCTTAAACATATTTCCTGAAGAGCAGAAGCCGTGTAACCGCACACATTGTTATGTATTTTAGACAAATAGCACTTTGAATCAAATTATGCTTCATGCATAAAATATTAAAATAAGACATTTATAACAAATCTTCCTAACTTAGTGCCTAGCTCCAAAACAGATTTATATGTGGATAAGGGATAGGTGTGATAAATGCAGTACAGATACCATAATTTAAATTGCAAATCAAAAGGGCATCATGGTAAGGAAAAGAATGCCATCCTGAAGTACTGAAGAGAAAGGCCCAGCTCTGCAGTATTTGTAGGGATTCTGCCTGTTTGTGTTCCATGTTCTGCCTGGGTGGCACATCTGGGAATTCTAGTATCTGTATAGTCTCTTAAAATCTAAGTTTAAATTGCTCATTGAAATTTCTATACATTGTTCCTTTAGTTGATTGTTAAATTTTTGCTAACACATACTTCCCGTAGTCTTCAAATTATTTCACTTGTTTGGCCAAGTTTAGGAGAGCATCTCTACTTTCCAGTGTACATAGGAGAAGTGCAGTGTCTTCCCTATGTGTTAATGGGCTGCTCCCCAGCAAGCCTATGCCATGGACTCTTGCCCCTTTGCAGGTTTTGAGGTATGTGGTGAATTTGGCAAAGATTTGTCTCCAGAAACAATCCCCAATAAAGTTTATTAAGCTTGTTTGATTTATTTTGAAAACCTTTAGTACTTCCAAGTAGAACATGTGCAAGGCTGAACACTTTAGGACTCCTCAGCCTGTTGGCACTGTAGGAGCCCCAGAATGATGGGGGTCCTCAGATATCCCCTGCATGAAGCTATGGTTTGGAATTCATAAGATGCACTAATCTTAGGAAAGAATATTCTGAACTCTCACCATTACTGGACATGGAAACATGTAGCTAAGACATTCTGCGCAAGCCCTCTGAGGACCAAAGGGCTGTGGGTGGAAAGTAGAGAGCCAGGCAAAATGTAAAGCAGTATTTTCCAGAGCTGACAGCTTAAGACATGTCTTTTAGTCTCATTTTCGCTTATAGCCAGTGAGCTGAGACTGTCCTTAGCCAGCAATAGAGCTGTTTCACTGTGAGCCTGTCTCCTATACCTCATCTGTACTCTAGAGAGGTTCCTCTTCCCATCAAGGATCCCAGTGTGAGTTTTTTCCCCTCAGAGGATATGTGATATTCAGTTTTTAATGTGTACGTTCCTCATACACCTATGACCTCTGACTTCCTCTTTCCTATTCTACTTATTCCAGCTGTTCTGAAAACTCTTTGGTGGTTTTTGGATTAAAAGCAGCAAATTGCTTCTCAGCCACTCTATTCCTCAGTTGAGAAGTCTCTGTTTAGCTCTGTACCCCATTTTTAAATAGGGCTATTTGTTTCTCTGGAGTCTAACTTCTTGAGTTCTTTGTATATATTGGATATTAGCCCTCTATCAGATGTAGGATTGGTGAAGATCTTTTCCCAATCTGTTGGTGGCCTTTTTGGCTTATTGACCAAACTCAGATACTGTTGTGGATGCCAGCAAGAGCTTGCTGACAGGAACCTGATGTAGCTGTCTCCTGAGAGGCTCTGCCAGTGCCTGACAAATACGAAGGTAGATGCTCACAGCCATCCATTGGACTGAGCATAGGGTCCCCAATGAAGGAGCTAGAGAAAGAACCTAATGGGCTGAAGGGGTTTGCAGCCCCATAGGAGGAACAATAATATGAACTAACCAGTACTCTGAGCTCCCAGGAACTAAACCACCAACCAAACAACATATGATGGCACTCATGGCTTCAGCTGCATATGCTGCAGAGGATGGCCTAGTCAGACATCAATGTGAGGAGAAACCCTTGGTCCTGTGAAGGTTCTATGCCCTAGTGTGGGGGAATGCCAGGGCCAGGAGGTGGGAGTGAGTGGGTTGGTGAGCAGGGGGAGAGGGAAGGGTATAGGGGGAGGGTGTTTTTCCAAGGGGAAACCAGGAAAGAGGATAACATTTGAAATGTAAAGAAAATATCCAATTTTTTAAAAAAGAAAAAAATAAAATCAGCAAGGTTATAAAGGTGGGGCTGGAGAGGTGTCTCAGTGGTTAGGGCACTTCCTGATCCCCCAGAGAGCCTGAGTTGGATTTCCAGCTCCCACATGATAACTGCATCTGGGACTCAAGTTACAGGGGATCTGAGGCCCTCCTCTGGCTTCCACAGGAAACCTGAAAAACATCCACAGAAAACTCCTATACACATTCAAAAATAATAATTTTAAAATTGTTTTTACAACAATAAGGAAAGAAATAAATGCCCTGTATTCCAGATTCTGAGTGGCAACCTTCAATTATAGTATATGCCAGCGAGTCATCAATCATTCTAGAAGAGAAAAATAAAGCCTACATATATCCCAATGATATGTTTTACACAACACAACACACACACACACACACACACGATATTTACTTCCATTTAATTCAGTAATCATAAATAATAATTAGGGAGAAATTAAATACTAGCAAATTCTATACTTTTCTTGGAACTAAAATATGTCAGGATGGATTCCTAAGGCTTTATTCCATGAAGAATTAAGTACAATGTTAAAACAGAAATGTTGTGCTAGAATTATACCACCTAGCACTTCCATCAGTCACGTGTTAGGTAAAATAGATATACTAGTAAATTAAATTTCCGAGTGTAATGGTTAATATTCTCAACTTGATAAGACCTAGAATCACTGAAATGTCAGTAAGGCATGCCTGTGCGAGATTATCTCCAGGTAGAAAGACCTACCTTCAGGGTGAGAACCACCACGCTTTGGGTTGATGGAACCCTTCCTTGGGTTGCTTATATAAGGACAATTTTATCACAGAAATGGAAAAGGTGATATAATGTGTTTTTCTCACTTTTTAAAAATGTGGCTTCTTGAAAAATCGACGTGTATGTGCTCTCTCTCTCTCTCTCTCTCTCTCTCTCTCTCTCTCTGTGTGTGTGTGTGTGTGTGTGTGTGTGAGAGAGAGAGAGAGAGAGAGAGAGAGAGAGAGAGAGAGAGAGAGAGAGAGAGAGAGAGAGATATTATGGGATTATGGAATCCTACTGATAGGGGTGACCAGATTTGATGTAAAGTAATGCAGAAATGATTTTGGCATTTGGCCACTGGCATTATTTTCCATGGCATACCCAGAATTCACTGTAAATGCCTGAAGTGACCCCTTGCTGAGAACCCCCAAATGATGATCAGCCATTGCTTAATGTTCTTTAGTGAGCTTGAATTTTTATTTTTAAGACCAGAGGATTTGTTAATTTTATCATCTGTTTTTCCATGGATTATTGTTTACGAATGACTTCATGAGACACATGTACCTATTTGTCATCTCTACAGCCTAGAAGTGGAGTAGCTTCATTGAATGTGCTTTGGGGCTTTGAAGTCAGGATTGCCTGAGCTCAGTACCAGCACTTTGCTGTGACCTACAGAGCCAATACATCCGTCTCTTACCTGGAATTTCGATATCTGTGAAACACAGCAGTAGGTGACAGCTCATGAGAGAGTAACAGCTCTTTGTGAGATGACACAATGCTATATTTCCCATGTGGGCAATGCCCAATGAAACAGATTTGAGACGAACTTCTAAGGAACCAAGACTATATCACTGATTGTTTTGTTGTTGTTTTATTATTATTATTACTATTATTTTAATGTGAAGAACATTATTCCAAGTATTGATACAGGTTTGCAATGTCTCTATATTCAGAGCACCAGTGGAGAGAATCGCCCCACAGCCCTCATCCTGGTGTATTTGCACTTGTTCTTACTCACACTAAAGGACACCCCTTCTCCCATCCTTTTCATCCTGCAAGGCCAGATGTCACCACTTTGTACCAACTCTTTGACTACTCTAGATTGCACTAATTTGCCAACTTGATAGATCAGCAATCTAGATTCAGTGAATCTGATGCTCCAGGTTCTAGGGTTGAACGTCAAACTTACACTTTGGTTTGCTCCCCTAACCACAATGAAGGCAGTAGCTGTTCTTTGCATCTCCTTCATGACCCCCACACATCCTGCTCAAAAAATACTTGTTGATAGATTGGTTAACAAAGGCAAGACTAATAGAAAATTCTTTAATGCAGCAGTAATTATTCATAGTAGAGGATGCTTCAACATGAAATATTACAGGTCTCAGTACTGAACAATGAGCATACATGTCACAATTTAAGATTGCCATTGTGCACAATTTCCATCATATTTAACTCTTTAGTTTTATAGTTATATTTTTGAAGTAGATATTTATATATCTTGAAGTATAAATGCATCCAGACATTACTAGCTCTTTATCTCTGTATATGTATATATATGTATATATATGCAAAAACCTTTCTTTTTCTCTGTCAATATAGATAAAGATATAGATAAATAGATACAGACAGAACAGGGAAGTACTTGGTTTCTGTTTGTAGTCTTTCTTCCATAAAGCAGTGGGACATTGATGCTTCCAAGTGAGCTTAGTTACACTGAATATGACATTCCTGTCATTAAAAAGAGTCAAATATTCTTGGCCACATTTATAAAGAAGTCCCCTAATGCTTCCTTTAGTGCCAGGATCCGTGTGCTCAGCATTAAAGGCTGGAGCTGTGTGTCTATCTGTATATGTTTTCTGTAGGTGATCCTCCACCCTTATCAGACAACTGGTACATTGTACTAGAAAACACTATAGGCAGACAATGCCTCTCATACCCCCATACGCTTTTTTTTTTTTTAAACCCTGAAATATGGTTGATATGGTCCATTGCAAAATGAACCTATATTGGAAATGGCAAAATTGTAATGTAAAATATACTGGGGTCAGTGGGGTGTGCTGTTTTTTGCATATATTTTTTCTCTCCTGACCCATGCCATTCCTCTGCATACTGGAAAAAAGAGCTTCATCTCACACAGAAATGTGATGTCCTCTACTGCCAGAGGCTGTTGCTGTTTTAAATGAGGAAAAAGCACAATGCATGAAGAAGGAAAATTAAAGCATATTCATTTTGGAAATTAGATATGGTGTCAGGAGACTCTCAGAGAATAGCCACATTTGAATGGACCCTGCACTACAAGATAGTTCAATGAACTTCTGACCACTATTTATGCTATGGAAGTTTTTTGAAATCGGGGGGGGGGGGACACGTAATAGCTACTGAATAGCATTTTTCTTTCTTCCCATTTCTATACCAGACATTTGTCTGTTCCTTTGGCATATATAAGATAGGCAAATACCATGTAGTTTATTGGCAGGCCTTTGTGTTAATAATTCTAGGTTGGTACCAAAACAGACAGCCATTGGGTGGGTGAATGAATTCCTGGGCCAGGCCTGTGACCTTTCTTGACCCTCACAGCAGCCTGCATTCTGCCTGTGGCTAGTACAAAATGGCCATCCACAGTCAGAGTTGAGCCTTAGGAGTGACAATGACCTTTTAAGGGGTCATTCTACAAATGCAAAGAGAATACATTCTGCAATTCTCAAGGATTCTTTATGCCAAATTGAGCAGGGATGAGGAGATGATGGGAAAGGCACTTTGCCTAATTTCTCCCTTTCTATTATTTGGAAGAACGGTTCTCAATTTGTGATCATCCCCTTTCTGCTTCACTGCCTGCCTCCTGAGGAGCACATCACACCAGTCAGGTTAAGTGGGATTCAAGGGCCCTCCAGGAAGAAAAGCCCAGAGTTGTGATTCAACAGTGAGTAAGGCTGTACCTGGGAAGAGAAAGAGTTAATCTTGAACACTGGGCAGGGGCAAATAGAGGTAGAAGAAGAAATCTAATTTGAATTGATTTTAATGAAAGATATGCTTTAATTGTTACATAGACGGGAAGCATAGAGCTAACTATTACAAATTACAGATTGTGAGCCCATGTTGGCTTTATTATTTATATATTACTATTCATGCAATGATATCAAATCTAAGGGGTCACTGTGTTTGATTAATTTATTTTATGGGAAAATTAAGACTTCACTTCTTAGAGAGGTCCTTTTATCTTGTTCCTGGTGACTTGTTCACACTTGTACACACTGAGCTCTGCTTCTCTCGGCATCTTCCAGATCCCTGCACTCTCTTTCTGGTCCCTGTTGATTTTCACAGCTTACCCCTCACTCTGCTCCTGGGTTAATTAATGGTCCTCGACTTCACTAAAAGGTAAAGTTAAGGTTTTATTCGTGGCTGAGGTGGGATGAGGGCAAGGGATTCCAGGGAAAGGCATAATAATGAGATCTCTCAGTGGCACGGAATGTCCATGTCTGATGTTGACCTTGCCCGACTGTCCTCGGTGTAGCAAGTAAGGCTGACGTTCCCTGCAGAGACTGGGAAACAGGAAGACACACAGGAAAACATAACATTTCAGCACGCTTGGAACTTCTGCTACTTTCCGCTGTCTTGAGCTCCGGGTCGGGGAGAGAACAACGTCACTTTGCCCACAACCCTTCCCCACTCAGTATTATTCCTTAGGGGAGGATCCCCCCTTTCTTTGGCCTGGAAACTTCTCTCTTCTCACTATCCAGTAACAACCCTTCTGCTAGTCTGTATGTCAAACCTTCCCAATGGAAGTAATATGATCTCTAACAGCTGGATAGAACTGGGAGAGTGTTCCGAGGACCATTCTAGGCTCAGGACGAGAGCACCTCAGATAGACTGCTTTTTACCAGGGCTGGGAGCGTGAGCTCTGTAGTTGACCAGGGCCATTAGCTGAGAGAAACCTGAGAAACAATTTAGTCAAAATCTTGGCCTCTGCAGCTCAGCCTCTCTTATCCACCACCCAAAAAAACCCACCTCATTTGTTCTCTATCCCCCTGGGTCAGCTGTGTTTGTTTGGCTTTGTGAGAGGAGACCCCAGTGACCCCGGGGGGGGGGGAACCACCCTATGCTTTTGGTCCATCCTACCCACCCACCTTGATGAACACAAATGAAACAGATTAAGGTGACCAGGAAAGGAAGAAACTTCAGTGGCCATGGAAACCGAGCTGTGGGCCAAAATGATGCAGTTTTAGGGATGTCAGGTAAGAATCATTCAAAAGTGGGCATAGGAGGAATAAGAGTATTTTCTACCTTGCCAGCTCCTTCATGCAACTGCGGTCTGCTTTTGATGGACTTGTGAACTGAACTTTCTTGTGCATATTGATCTCTCTTGCATTGACAGTGGGATAGCATCACAGTTGTCACACTATTTGTGATGATCCACTCTTCTCCAGCCATTGTGGAGGCTAATGGGGACTGAGCATTTGAAATAATGAGAGAAAAAGAAAGAAATGATGAAATCCAACACTATTAGCCACAATGAGTTCTTTGATTATTAAGAACCTTTGGAAAACACTGAGGAGATTGGCTTGGGCAGAATTTCTGCTTTGCTTAATTACAAAAGAAAATAATATTGCAATTATTAATGATTGTACTATTTTAGGAATTTTAAATATGACCCAAGTGTAAATAGCATGCAATGATTATCAAGCCTAATATGCAAATCTACCACAGAAGCAAACATGTCAAAGGGTAAGGCAACCTCACTGCATCCTGAGGATGAAGGCATCCTCCACGTCACAAGGGCTTTGTTGGTAGCTCTAGTTTATTGATGTTTTTTTGTGTGTTGGGTATGGTCATCAAGAATTGCAAAATCATAGTAGACACTCTTTTCTTTCTCATTTCAGACAAGAATTCTGTAACATAGAAGACTAACGGATAGAAGGGATAGAGAAAGGGACAGGGTTAGGTCCAAATGCTACCTTTTGCCTGGGCAACTCAGACTGACATTGTCTTGCCCACACCACTGGTAAAAAATAGGCAGGCAAGTTTAGAATTTGTGCCATTAACACAAGGTTTGAAAGAAGTATTCGGCAATACTTATTCAACACAAAGACTAGAGCTGTTATTATTAGAGTGCTAACAATATTCACTGGGGAGCTAGGAGAAGCTTCAAAACGGGCCTTGACATTTCACACTGCCCCTCTATCTTTTGGATAAATACATAAAGTTTCAGAGAAGCTAAGCATTTTGCTGTGTCACATAAACAACATTAAGTTGGGAGTTCCATGTGCTGTTTTCTTCTCATGTGTGTTAGTAGTTATGGTCTACCTTGTCTTCGGTATTCATCAGCTCACAGGCTCTGTTGTCCACAGAAGAGTAGAATTCCCTCTCGCTTTCGTGTAACCTTTTAGTGTCTAGTGCTTTCGCTGACCACTAACACTCTCCACTCCTTTTAAAGGTAAATACAAGTCCACCAACATTTCTATTTCAAAAAACTGTTTAAAAGACCCATTTCTGGTCTGGGGAGATGTTCCTAACCCATCAAATACTTACTGTGAAAAAAGTCAGGATCAGAGTCAGGATCTCCAGTACCCATGTAAACATACAAGTGTGGTGTTTCATAATTTCAGTCCCTGTCTGGGGAGGCCGGATCTGGCTGATATCATGAGGTCGCTGACCACAGCTTGCCTGGTCTAAACAGAGAGATTCAGATCAAGAAAATAAACTTTCCTGAAAAATAAAGTAGAGAGCAACTTAAAAAGATAACTAAAGATTCCTTTGGTCTCTATATGCAGGACACACATTTTCACATTCAACATCATGCACCTGTGCACATACATATGCACACATGCACAATATAAGAAAGAACTTTGGGAACACAGAGAAGGAAAACCTTGTATGGCTCTAGATGTGCCATGTTCCCATTGCCATTGTATCTATCTCATAACACTCACCCATGCTACTCATTGTAGAGAGATTATCTTGTATATTGTATGGATGCCTCAGTTGTCAATTAAAAGGCCTATGGCCTATGGCTTAGTCAGGAAATAGAGGTGGGTCATCCAGGAGGTGAAAGAGTTCTGGGAGAGAAGGGGGATAGTATAGGAGCCCAAAAAGATGTGAGGAGATGGATGCATGGTACCTGATGACTGCACAGGTAACCAGTCATGTGACAGAATGTAGGTTAAAATAAATGGCTTATCTTTAGTTAGGATCTAGTCAGAGTAGAGCCTAGCAATATGGCTGAGGTATATGTAAATAAAATTTGAGTCAGAGTCTTATTTCTGGGAGCATGGGGCTGGGAGGCAGAACCAGAGCCTAACTTCAACAACTCACATACTGAGAGACAAGTTTCATTTAGTATCAAGAACATATCCCCATCAGCTCCATAAAACAGGATCTTGCTGACAAAACAATTGTGTCAGAACCCTGTAATATGGAGGGTAATATTAAAATGAATAAAATCCCAATGCAACAAGAATCCCTCCTTACTTTCCTTGCAGGCACACAGGTGCTCGTCAGCAAAGGCTGAACCCATTCTCCCCTATCCCAGGTATGACTGAGTGTGCTGTAGTCACATAAACACATGTGTGTTTTGAGGCTCCTGCAGCTGGGACGATATCCCACTGAGGTATGGAGTGGAGAACTCTGGGTTCTTTGGAGCCTCAGCTGTGTCATGTGATCTTTTCATGGAAACTGTCTCATGAGAGGATGTTCTGCTGAAGCAGATACATGGGAGGGTGCTCTGTTGAGAACAGGCATGGGGTGTTTGTCTGGAAGCTGCCTGGAAAGAGTTTGTGGTACTTTTCTAGTGCTGATACTTGAGAGAACATGTGATGTTCGGAAAAGGTGTAAGTGTAACACAACAGACAGTGGGAGACACTGTGGCATTGGTTTTCTTTGGACTTTGCTGATAATGTTCTTCACTGACAATACTGTGGCATTGGTTCACCTTGCCTTCTTCACTGATCAAAGGCACCAAAGAACTTCTCGTGCAGTGGGTTCTTGCCACTTGCATGCAATGACAGAGAACCTCGTGGTTTCTTGTGGATTGAACTGGCATTGCTGATTCATGTATAGTGTTTGTGACTGGATTGAGATGACAAATGCTGCTCATTTGTGTGAATTAAATTGCTGATGCCCTAACAACAAAGATTGGATTTGCCCCACTTTGCTCTATAAACCCTTTCTACTACCTCTGGTGAGTGGTGGACTAGAAGGGAGGTTAAAGTAGGTTTGAAAAATCTAAGCCTATATCGGTGCTATTCTACTTGAAGAGATGATGATTCATAAAACACAAGAACTTACTCTGCCTCACACAGTAGGTAAACTGTGGAGTCTAAACTCAGAACAAGTCTGAATCCAAAGCCTGTGTTTTCAACATACCATCATACATGTACATACAAATGCTATGTTCTAATTAGTAGTACTAGTAAGAACAATATGGAATTAATAGACCTTTTTTTCCCACTTCCCCCAAAAACCTGTCTTTCATCTTTCCCCTAACATCATAGATGAATTACTTTCCCCAAAGTCCAAGGACAGGTACTAATTTGGGGGCGATTAGTTTAGGTGTTTTGTGGGGCCCGGGTAACCTATGCTTTCTCTGATCTCAGGCAAGTCAAGTTACTCAATTATTCTTGAAAATAATTACTGTTTTTATTGTCATCCATTTCTACCCTTGGCCTATTGTTTACCTCAGAGAGGAGAAATAATGAATTCAAGTTACGGTTTGACATGACAATGAGATTGCCAGTAGAAATCAATGACATGCCCCATGACAAGCAAGGGTTTATGAAGCAGTCTAACAAAGTCCTTAGATTCTACGAACCTCATTGTTTCTCTGCTCAAGTGGATTATATAATTTTCATGTTCTGGGAGGGTACAGTCAGGATTCTGATGGAGTTTAATAAAGTTGAAAGTGTTATTACAGGAGTCTTATAGGATAAGAATATTAAATGCAGGGTGTTCTAATGATGAGCCTTGGCTGACTAGTAAGGTTATGTTCAGATTTATCCACTTTAGAAAGGTGAGGCTGGCAGTGCACATGAGATCTGACATTGCCCCCTTTCAGCATCAGGAGAGTAAATCTTGGTGGAAGTGAAGAACTATTCTCAGTATAGGTGAATGCCATTTCATCCATGTTTTTCTACTTTTAAGTGCTCCTGCTAATTTAAGCAACATAGTTAAACAACATGTTCTAGTCCTAAGAACACAGCAAAGGGGAAGTGGGAAGAATGAAGTCATAACACACACAGTCATGCTGTCCTGGGCAATGGGCTTACTGTCTTCTCTAAATGGGCCAGTGTGAACTGAGATGTGGATAGTCCTGTTGTTAATAAACTTTAAATCAGTTACATTTGAAATGACAGGATACAAAGAAGATATCAAAACCATTTCATTTGGTTTTTTTTTTTTTTTTTTTTTTTTTTTTTTTTTTTTTTTTTAGCTTTTAAAGTGTAGCTACTATGTCAAATTTTTTTTTTTTTTTGCTTTTTCTTTTGTGTAGACAGCAGTAGTCTAATATAATATAGAGATGATGGCATANTTTTTTTTTTTTTTTTTTTTTTTTTTTTTTTTTTTTTTTACCTTTTAAAGTGTAGCTACTATGTCAAATTGCCTAAGTGGCCCGCAGCTTCTTTTGTGTAGACAGCAGTAGTCTAATATAATATAGAGATGATGGCATAAGGGAATCAAATTCCAGTAGTCCAGCTTCATTTAAAACCAGATGTTGACATGCATTCTGCTTGTGCAGGATGCAGATTTCTTTGCTTCTTATACTGTGATTTCATCCTTCTTCCCACCGCCCACACCCACTCCACATCTTTATCCCAACCTCTGTGCAAGCAGAGGATCTTCCCAATAAATCCAAAGTTACTTCTTTCATACCAGCTTATCAGGCTTGGGAATAGGATGGCTATGGCTACGGGGAAGTGATGTTTTCCTGTATCTTTTTGTTTAACTAAAACCCTCAACCTCAAAGTGCATGATATAGAATAAGCTACTGGAGCAATTTATTCCTCTCTCCATGGATTAGAGAGGAGGTACTTGGAGCAGCTTGTTAAAGAGAAGAGCTTGGCCCTTGCCCTTGCTCTGTGTTTAATGATCCCCTCTTCATGTGCCACCTCTCTAATCTGCGGAAAGATAGGTACAAATTGTATCTATAATGCAATATTACTTAGCAGTATAATGTATGATAAATCATAGAATTGCATCCCTACCTTGTAATTGGTGAGATGTGTTGCATGAGAGATCTCCTAATTCAATAGAGAGTGGTTGCTCTTATGCATAACTGCCTCTCTGGATCAAACCAATTCAGCCTACAAGTGATGAGCAGAGAGTTAATGCATTCTTTTTAATTAAAAAAAAGGTAAAAATATGGTGTAGAATGGCTTTTTTACCCCTGCATTCAAATGGCTATTTAATAGTCCTCTACTTGAATAGAGTCTCTTCTTCCTTTTTCGGTAGAGGGTGGGTTGGACTCTGCTAAACAGAAACCTAAGAGAACATGTGTGTTCTCTTCTCAGCAATCATTGCTTTTGCACTGTTGCCCTTAACCCATGTATGCTTAGGGTCTTCTTCACCTAATCTCCATGCAAAGGTTTTATTCTCAATGCTGAACTTATATTAATTCCTTTTTCTTACAGGGTGTACTATCTGATGCCTCATATTATCTTTTTCTTCCTGAAACTTCTGGGTTTGTTTTACCCTTTAGCATGTTTATTGTGGCAGCTTCCATTTTCCCTGGCTCCTCATTATCTTAAGTCCTCCTAGCAAAACAAAGATCATCCAAGGACTTGTTGTTGAAGAAAGACTGTGGTGTATGCAACTACATCTCTGTCCCAGAGTTTGTGAGAGGGAATTCTGACATCTGGATTGTGACTGAAGAAAGTAGCACATGCCCGTGTCACCCGTGTCACCCATGTCGCCCATGTCACCAGTGTCACCTATGATACCCGTGTCACCCGCAAACCTCCAGCCAAAGTTGTGCATTCTGTTAGCTGTGTTTGTTTGATTAAGTCTGCTGTAACTGTTATGACTCACATAGTTGATACTGTTCGGCTGGATGCCAACGGAGATTCTGCTAGCCTTTCAGGAAAAGAGGAAGAGCTTTGGATAAAGGCACTGATGTCTATGTGGGAATGTGACCTGGAACCCGAGTTTCTCAGAGCTCAGACCTCTCCTGGTCCCGTTCCTTCATTCCGCCTCAACAAATGTCTTTCATGGAGTTGAGGTCTGTGATGCACTGTTCTGGCCTGAAAAATATCCCATAAAGGTCACCACATACTCTCTGACTACAGAATTTCATCTATCTTTCTTTAAGCAAATGATTGAGATTCTGTGATTTTATCACTTTCTTTTTAATCTTCAGTTATGCTTTAAAAACAACCAAAGATAAATGTGTTTTTCTCTTCACTTGATCACTTCTTAATTCTAACTTTCTAAAAGGAGTAGAAGGGCAGCTTTTGACATGAGTCATTGCTTCTGTCCAAACAGACACAGGATGCCACCAAAATGAGGAGTGATGGCTCTGGAGGTGTGGTTCCCTGGTGGGTGTTCCCGTCCACGTGCAGTGCTACTGTTTCCCAGCTTAAGAAAAAGAAGCAACTCAGTGGGTGAACACTCCATCATACAATTTCCAGAGATGAGACTACGACTTCTCAACTGCCAGCTATATTTTTCCTCAGCCTGTAACCAAGGAAAACAAGGTTGCAAATGATGCCAGCTCCACTTCTCAGCTACAAGATGTCAATAGCCCTTGATTCTGTTGCTGTCACCACTAATTTCTCCAAGTTAAAAAAAAAGTGTCATAAAAACAAATCGCCTTCAAACTCCCTTGTGTTGTTCATAGGGCAGTCTCCAGAGAGGCGTCCAGTAGACTTGCTGTAGTTTTTGAAACCACTTTTATTCACGAATACTGAGGCTATTAGAAATGGCTGTTCACACTGGGTTTTGTTTCTTTTGAGTTTAGGGTTGTTTTTTTTTTTTCCCCCCCTCTCCTTGTGTTTTCATGCTGACATTTTAACCATAAAACTGCTTTTTCATCTTTTACTTCCTTCTCTCCCTCCTCCCTCTCTCTACCCCTCCTCCCTCCTTCCCTCCCCCCTCCGCCTCTCTGTCTCTCTGTGTGCGCCTGTGTGTGTGTGTGTGTGTGTGTGTGTGTGTGTGTGTGTCTGTCTGTCTGTCTCTCTCTCTCTCTCTCTCTCTCTCCCTCTCTCTCTCTGTCTCTCTCAAACATGGTACAATTTGTTTGGAAATTGTGTGGGTTGTTGACAAAATCATCAGTATTTCAGAGAAATGTCAGAGCCAGTGTCGAGAGCCCATACTTGTGTGTTGCTTCCATGAAAATGGAATTCGGGGCTTTCTATACTGATGACTACCACAGCATGCAGACGTTTCTTTGTTTTTGCTGCATATTGTCTGTCTTCTTTCACTGAAAGCCCACTCGATGGTTTCGAAAGATTAATTCTACTTTGCTATGAATGTGTCTCTTAACCTTTTCCCTAGAAACTGCAGCAGTATATGAGTGAGTCGCACAAAAGGGGCACCTCGAAGATGAACAGCAAGGAAGCACGGGGTTATATTGTAATTTGCCAGAAAAGAGCATTTCACTAATCAGTACCCATATCATACATTTGTAAGAATGACTGCCTGACAGGTGAAAAATCTATTTTTTTTTTTTTTGATAGCATAGACGTTTAGTCTTAAATCAATCCAACACAATAGTTCCTTTTCTTGCTTTACACAAACTCTCTTTCACCTCCTGATAAACTGTAGCCCTGTGAGCCATAGAATATTCCTGAGTCCTACCCTTCTTTGTGTGGTGGTGGTATTTGGATGGCTACAGGAAGCAGGCTCATTTGGCAGAATGTTTTTATATGCATATCAGTGCAAGGCTAGGATTTAATAATTTCATGGATTAAAGGCCCAGTCCAAAACTTTGTACTATGCTGTGAAATACCAGCACTGTGACTTAGTCTTCTGACCCTCAGAGAGCCTCTCTGTGCTGTGTGATTTTTTTTAAATATATATTTTTTAGATATTTTCTTTATTTACATTTCAAATGTTATCCCCTTTCCTAGTTTTCCCTCTGAAAAAAACCCTATCCCCTCCCTCCTCCCCCTGCTCCCCAACCCACCCACTCCCATTCCCAGTCCTGGGCTTCCCCTATACTGGGGCATAGAACCTTCGCAGGAACTAGGGCCTCTCCTCCATTGATGACTGACTAGGTCATCCTCTGCTGCATATACAGCTAGAGCCATGAGTCCCACCATGTGTTTTCTTTGATTGGCGGTTTAGATCCAAGGAGCTCTGGGGGTACTGGTTAGTTCATATTGATGTTCCTCCTATGGGGCTTCAGACCTCTTCAGCTCCTTGGGTATTTCTCTAGCTCCTTCATTGGGGAACTTGTGCTCCATCCAATGGATGACTATGAGCATCCACTTCTGTATTTTCCAGGCACTGGCAAAGGCCCTCAGAAGACAGCTATATCAGGCTCCTGTCAGCAGGTTCTTGTTGGCATCTGCCATACCTATGCATAGAGCACAGTGGCGATGAATCTTGAAGCAGATTAAGTAATTTTCCCATAGTGGTGTGTTCATTAGAGTTCCAAAGAATCAAGCATAAGTATCCAAAGCTTTGATGTATTTGGATATTACAGGATATATCCTTTTTGTATATATATATACATGCATGCATACGTACATATACACACTATATATTATATTTTATTATATTTTATACCTCTGATTTTATATATATATATATATATATATATATATATATATATATATATATATATATATATATAGTGGCCAATCAGACTGTGCACTTAGACCTCTTTTTAGGAGTGTGTGGAAATGGATGCCCTACGGAGCTAAGTGAATGATATTTGTCACTCCTGAATCCTTAAAAAATAAAATAAAAGAAATACAGAGAAGAAAAGATGGCTGGCTCATCTGCATACTAAACTATGCTGAAGATTGTATGAAGCGGATGCTGAAGTTATCTGATACTCTCAAGTCCCGGGATAAGTTGGGAGATTTGATTTACCTTTTCTCTTATGCTTGCGCTCATGTTCCATCTGGGAAATTTTGGTTGGCAAAGTCTCTGAAGCTCATCTGGGACAATGTTCATGAGCATTAGCACCCTGGAACAACCAGAGGAGCCTGTCAGGACCCAGAGTTAGGATCGAAGTGCAGGGCCCTGAGTTCAACTCTCCAGCGGGAGATAAAGTTTCCAGGGCCCCTGCTCAATGCCAACATCTTTGTGAAGTAAAGGACAGATCTAAATGATGAAACATAAAGAGGCCCTACCAATGATCTTCAGAAAAGATTCCCATAAGAACAAGGGATTTGGTCAAAACCCCAATGCTTTCCTGGGAACAAGCATCTAATTAGCATAGAAATCTAAATGTAGAAAGCTCTACTGACTTTCTACACATGTGTTTTCTTCTTTCTGAAACTGATGAGTCTTCTTATTAAGTATATTTTAAAAAGCAGAAATTATGGGCTCCAGGAAAACACTATATGGACTACTGGTTCCTCTGCTCCTATGATGAAAAGAGCTTTGGGCAACATAATCTTTAAGAAGAAAAGAATTGGAGTTATTCTGTCAACAGCACATTAAAATGTATAAATAACAGAAACATAGCCAGAGAGACCATATCTCAAGGTTTCTGCCTCTCAGATGAAAACTAGTATCTTGGTATTACTAAGCAGTCCACTGAGAACAGAACTGTTTGTGATAACCAAGCAAAGTGGAATGTATCTGTATGTGTGTGAGCATTGGTGTGTGCCTGTGTGGTTCTGTGTGCTGCTGCTGCTGCTGCTGCTGCTGCTATGTGTTTGCATATAAAGAATGTGTGTGCATATACACATCTGTAAGGGACCATGCACATATAAATTATTATGTGTATTGTCTGAGTCTGTGGATATAGTGTATATTCCTAGTTAAAACTGTCACTTTATTAAAATTAACAAATACATTTTCTCCTTTTCTGCTTCTCTTAAAGTCTTGAACTGTGTGCTCTGAGTTACTAAATTTGAAGTCACAGAAAGCAAGAAAGGGTGCTTACACCTTTTCATGTTGATCAGATGAACATTCAATTGTTCATGATTTTTCCTGGAAGAGTCATGGGTCAGAGCATGCAATGGACCAGGAACTTCTTCACCTTATGGGTTGAGAGCTATGAAACATTCACCACATGGTTGTAAGTCTGCAGCACATGCAATCAGTGCCCGAATCCCATTACCTTTCAGCTTTCTTTATCCTCCCAGGTCCAGGCCAGATGAAAGTTTGTCCAGATGAAAGTTTGTCCCTCCTCCATCTTCCTCCTGGCATTTTCTAGCAGAGCCTATCCTATTCTCCCTCATCCTTTGTGTCTCTCATTAACAAAGAAGGCACTAAAAGTTCAACAACACAAAATCCTATATTACATTTATAGAAACTAAAGCCAGACAGGAGCTTTTGAACGTTCCCATTCAGTTCCCCTATCTACTGATGACTGTCTATACTGTGGATTCCAGAGGCTGTTGACTCTGGGACTGAGCTTGCAAGCTGCATTGCAGGTTGACAGGAGCCTTTCAGAGTAAGCCTGGCAATCTTATGTCATGGCATAGCCTGGGAACAGAACAAAAGGCACTCCCTTTGGGAGATTAACTGTGGTAATTTACATTTGGGAAAGTGCTTTGTGAACTGTGAAGTGGTAAATGCAGAAAGAATATGCTATTTCCCTCCTTTTCTCTTTCATAACTATTAATGCACTGGTTGAAAGTTGTGCCATGAGTCTTTTTTTTTTTTTTTTTTTTTTTTTTTTTTTTTTTTTTTTTTTTTTTAAGATAAAAAAGAATTAAAAAAGAAAAAAAACAAAAACAAAAAACAACAACAACCTAGGTGCATATCCCAAAGATGTCGTCTCCTATTGTGTTGCAAACTCTTTAGCAGTAAGTTTTCAGCTGCTCTCATCATTCAGCACTTTGGGCAAGCAGGGCTATTATTCACACAGTTTTGGAGAAAGAGCACCTGACACCTGACTAAGGGCTGCAGGCCTTGCTTCTTTCTGCCTTTCAGATTTGGCCATATATTTCCATTTGATGCCTAAGATGACTATTATTTCAGCTAAGTAAAGAGACCCCCTCATTTTCTTTCATGCAAACATAATTCTCATCTTTCCTGTTGTATGAAATCAGCAAGTGTCCAGTAGCAACAACAAGTTAGATGGAAGGCTCTCTCCCCTCCAAGTCCTGCTTGCTCCTATATACCCCTGAAGTCACCTGCTCCACCATAGTGATATCAGTCAGTGACAATATGAAGTACGCCAGCCTCATGAGGGTGACCTCACAAAGGCTCAACCTTACAAATTACAGCTTTAAGCCACTCTCTGGTATGAGGTCTCAATGACTTCACAATGCCCTAAGGAAAAAGTTTAAAGTTGGTACCTCAATGTAGGAACCCTTCCCATCATGGCCTCTCTTGTGACTTTGCACTTCACAAACCACCCACATCCTGTGGCTTGATTTTGTTTCTTTAATACATGATCTTGCCAATAAGCTTTCAGACACAGTGGCTTTGGCTAAATACCTAACAGTGAACCCTTCTTCCCCTTTCTGCTATCTTCACTGCTTAAATCCATTTTTTCAAATCTTGGCTTACAGTCCTTTGGTCTGGAAGCTAACACTGACTTTCCTGTCTCAGTTCAATGTCTGTTCTTCTCATTTTAAGAACTCTATATTCTACACTGGTCATGAGCTATACATTATTAGGGACAAAGTATAGACAATATGCAAATATTCAGTTTTTTTCCTAGTGGTGCATAGACAGGCTATGCTCAAATAAATGCATGTTGAATACAAGAATACACAGTGAATGACTTTGCTGTGTGACCTTGGAACATTGCTTATATATTTGGCTCTCTGTTGTCTTTATGAGTAGCATGAAAATACAGACTTTAAATGGAGTCAAGATAAATTTTAGTTGTCACTTCATACATGAATAGATGGCTACATAAGTATGATATGTAGGATATGTGTTGGTGCTTTCAAAGCAGTGATACCCTTCTGTATTTGAAAATGTCCTTAATTCTAGCCCATATGCAGCTCTCATTTCTGCTGGACGACTTCCTGCTAGATACAGTATCTGTCCACCATTTATGTTAGAGATCAATGAGAGTTTACTCTTACAAATTTGTGGATGAATGGAAAAAAACTATAAGAATATATTTTGTATTTTATAAAATAAAATAAAAATGTATTTTATTCAGAAGACTTTTGATACAATCTGAAAGAGATCCAAAGTCTCAGAAGGAGACAAATTTATATATTTTTTCAGGTTGCTTAAATATTGTGGGTAAATATGGGGGGGAAGCTAGTCAGCTTTTCCTACATTTCTCTTTACCTCTGTAAATTAAATAAGCATTATTCAAATGGTCCCTCAGCCTTTAAAACATAGGGCTTTCATACCTAAGTGAAAATCATAGTACGTTTTGGTGAATTTACAGCTTGGTCATGTGAAAAGTAGCTGAGATGTTGCTCATGGAGAAGTGAGGTCACAAGGTATTTGAGCATAAAATATTCAGAAAAGAAATTTTTGAACTTTTTTCTTAGTTTTTGGATGATTCCAAAGGTGAGAAATATATATAATCTGCTATGAGAGGGTGCCAGTTTGGGCAGCCATCATGCAAATCAATAGGCATAGACACCAGGTTTGCTCCCCAGAGAAGCTGAGAAAGGTCACAGCTTTATACCAGGAGGATGATCCAATTAAACACCAATATGCAGCCAAGACCCAGTGCCCACAACAAAGGTGCCTGTGCATCTTATAAACGCCTCTTTGAAGACCTTCTCAAGCTTGACCCATTGTCTTTGCTCTTTCTGATTCAGAAATATCACCAAATTTTCAATGTTCATGTCCTGGACTTGTCACATTTTTACCTTTCTCTGTTTTGTGGAGCATTTGTTGGGGCACATTTCCATTGTGCTGTCCTGGTGTTGCAATTAAATCTCTACCCCTAGGTTAATTCTCCATTTTATTGTCTTCTTGGAAAAGAATTTATTTCTTAGATTTTTCCTGCCAGTCTGCACTGCCAATATATTATATCACCTGGCTGGAGAGGCTGATCCTTTGAGTTGGGGAAGGAAAATAATGGGAGACAAGTGATTTTGATCCAAACTGAAATTCGGACGATGATGGGTCATGCCCTTTGAAGAGACAGTGCACCAACATGGCTGCACTATGAGCTCAAGAGCCAGCACAACAAACAGAAGACAAGTCAAGAAACAAAATAAAACCCAGCCTACCTCTGCTTATTCAAATGCCACCCACAACTTTCTGAGAGAAGAACATACGCAGAGCATATTTGAAAACATTATAAGGCATGCATAAAGTACAATATTAGTCAATTTTATATGCTCAGTCGCATGAAATCTGTGTGTTTAAAAAATATAATAATTTGCATTTCATGGCTTTTGATAACCTCAGGAGTGCACTTGAAATTCAGCACATGCCCACAGCACCTCCCAGCTCACCCCATTTTTAACTGAAGACCAATGGTTTCTATTAAGGGATCAGGCAGGGCCTCTGACAAGCCAGTCAATAACTATGTGAGGTTACTTCATTAATGCTATAATGGCTGATAGAGCGAGAGGCAAAAAACAGGTTCCTGACAGCAGCAAATGAAAATGATAGAGATTCCCAAAGCTATGCGCCTTTCTTTTGTCATTGTCTTTTGCTTCGCTTATTCAAAATGTGGCATTTATGTATTCAGGCTTGATAAATGTTGCAGGCCTTAAGTACTTTTTCCATCTCTAATGCAGTACCGACTGCACATTGTTCTTTCCTTCTCTCTCTCTCTCTCTCTCTCTCTCTCTCTCTCTCTCTCTCTCCCTCCCTCCCTCCCTCCCTCCCTCTCTCTCCATTTTCCTATAACCTCTGCTGTCAAGGCATTGCAGGCTGAAGGGTTGCAGGCACTGGCTAAATAGCTCTTGTGCTGTAAAGGGTGTGGGCTATGAGACAATGCAATGCATCGTAAGTGCTGGCTGGGTCTTAGAACAGACTGGGTGGCAAGAGAAGAACCTGCAGCTACATTGCTGCAGGGCTCACTGGTCCTGGGCACACTCTTTCTTATAGAAGCCAGGCAGAGAATGATAAGGAAAGTGTAGGCATTCCCAGTGGCACTCAGATAGGATGCTATTGGGGTGGAAAGCTCTCTGAGTAAATTAGGAAGACAAGCCGCAGGTCTCAGGCCCTTCAGTTAGTGTTGAGAATTGTGTACAGGTCTGGTGACAGATTACTGATATATCTGGCTTCTAGGGAACTAATGTTTTTTAGTTTGTCTCAGTGGGTATAGGCTGCACCTTGCTCTTTGTTTTAATTAATGAGAGTGAATACATCCCTATAGTCTCTGGCACTAAGGAGAAGGAGGTGTAGGAGGGACCAGGTAAGAAATGCAATATTTCTTTGAGTTGCTACTGGAATCCTTGTGGGGTCGTGGTCAGGCAAGATAAAGACATGCAGGGAGTGGTGAACTCCTTGGCACCTAAGCCAGTGTGGCTTTGTGTAGGATCAGGGGCCAGACTCTTTCTATATCTAGTACCTTTGGTACCATGAGAGCTGTGAGCTCTTTTGGAGGGTGAATATATGAAGAATCAATTGATATAAATGTCTGTTTTAATTTCAGTAGCCTTCACCAGTGAACCATTCTGCTTTATAGAGTGCTTGTCTAAAGCTGGCAGAATGTCAGACTCTCATCAGCACAGTCCGAGACAGCTCAGGCCGCAGAGAAAAAGCACAATGGTTCTAATTCCATATGGCTTCTAATTCCAACCACACAACTTGGGTGGCAGGACATGGCCACAAATTGCCACCATGTGTTTTAAGAAAAGGCTCAAACCCCTGTCAAAAATTCTATATCCAAACACAAACAAGACAGAGCCAGCCCACAATTAGATGCATAATTATAGCCTAGAAACAGGTGACTTATTGGCCAGAAGTATCTTAGAGGAAAAGGTTGACCTTTAGTTCCCTATGACTCCAGCACAGGATGTAACATGCTCACCCATTGTTGGCTGTTGGCTGCAAAGCACAGCAAGAAGTGTTGGCCATTTGAAGGCTGCGCTGAAAGAGCAGAGTAGAACATTGGGGGCAGCCTCAATTACTTTGGTAATTATAGAATTCTGTTTTCATTGTGATGTTTCCTCATGGGTCTTCCTAATTACTAATACGATTGGCATTATTCTATTTGGGAAATATGTGCTGAATAATGATGTTACTGCTTCCCTACAAAATATTTATGCTAAAGTCCTAACTCCCATTAACTCAGAATATGACCACATTTAGAAGTGGGGTCTTTAAGAGGTAATGAAATGAAAATGGGGTCATTTAATAACAAATCAGAATTGGGCCCTAATCCCTTATAACTAGAAACTGGGATTCATAGAGGTACAGACCTAAGCCCACATGAAGAGACAGGGAGAAAGTGACACCTCCAAGTGAGAGAGGCCTTAGAAGATATTCCACCTACTAAAACTCCATCTCACCATTGTTCTAGATTTCATGACATCTTTAATAGTGGTCTTTCTTTGGACCAGCTCCTTGTCATGTCTCCAGTGATTTCTTTAACGAAACTAGAGTACTGAATGCAACCACAATTTTACCTTGCTTGTACATATCAGTAGGAGACCATAGAGAAGACACAAGATAACCATATGTTTTGAAAGTTTCATGTGAAAGATTTGTAATGTTATGATGTTGTACAGCATGGTTTCCTCTGTCCTGTTTGGATTTTGACATGTTTGGATACATATCATAACATCCATCCATTAGAACTCTGCTGCCAACCACTAGTCACTTCTCTACTCTCCTAGTGGATACATTTGGGTTGTTTCTATATTTTTATTGTTATTAGCGGTGTCACCATGAGGAATCTTGTATACATACACTGGAGGGTCAAATGGAATTGGCTCTATGACTTATTCTCAGACTAGAAATTGCTAATTCTGTGAATACATTGTCAAATTGCTAAACTCCCTTACAGCAGCACCTTCCTGAGAGTAAAGCATGATTGGTACCTTTATGTGCAGAATCTTAGCAACACTTAATGATGTTGGACTTTGACGTTTTCTTATAGTCTGGCACTGTATCCCTTGGCAACCACAGAATAATTTATGTTTGTTTTATATCGTTTAAATCTTAACAATAGTCCCTTGAAGGAGGCACAGTTTCCACTCCTTATATTTATGGAGAAAGAAATTAAACTTTAAAATACTTAGGGTGCTTGCTCAAGACTATGCAATTTAGTGACATTCAGAATGCATTTGATCCCAAAGCTTGCTGCTGTATTTGAATTTCCTCAAAGGCAGACCCTACAGATAGGTATCTTGGGAACTGCTAGTTTGGGTGTTGACTCCAAGCAGTGCACATCAGATTATGATGAAAGTCAACAAGACTAGAAGGTTCTTAATAAACAAATTACTAGCACAGGGGATTGGGGATTCATCCTGCTGGAGGCTTCTTTTAGTATTGATGCATTTCAGAATTATCTTACCTAGTTATGTAGATCCTTAGTCATTCGTATCTCCAATCCGATAATCCATTATTTGGATTTGGGAGGGCTTTATGTGAGATCTGACTAGGCTTCCTGGAGTTAGAAAGATACCAATAAGAGAAAGAGGACCCAATGCAGCTGCAAGGACCCATGGGGTGGGTCAGACAATGGAAGTGGCATCAGGTCTACCATGACGCTGGCAGGAGAAAATTTTCCATTAGCGTCTTCCTCTGATGACCTAGCCAGAAACTACTTTTTCACCCCCCTGCTTGATTTCTCAGTTGTGACTTGCCCCCATAGAGTTGACTTAATCAAACCCTCTTATGAGTTCCACAATGGAATTTCTGAGAGTCACTTCTGTTTTTCTTGCTTTTAATTATTATACTTTGAGACAGCAAGGCTCATCACTTTTGGTGGTGGTTGTGGGGGTTGAGGGCTGCATTAAATAAAGCTTGTTTCTAAGATCTGAAATGGTATCTACATCTAGAAGATTTCTTTAAGAAACCCCTCTAAAACAGCATCAATAAGGCCATGGATGTAAAATAGGCTATAAATAAAATTCTTTCTCTACAACTCTAATTGGAGACAATGAAAACAAGACAGTGTGTGAAAAGGGGAACAATAATAGCCACTTATATTTGGAAGGTTTAGGTTTTTAAGTGTTTTCATGTTATCTCGCCAGCAATGCTAACAAGACATTAATGCATGCTAGAATCCCTTTTTCCCTATTTATACATGTGAAAACAAAGACTCAGAGTGAAAGAAAGACTTTGGTAGAATTCTGCTGTGAACTGGTGGTCATAGTCAAAGGAGCTCTGGACAGCAGAGCCTCAAGTCTATACTTACTCACCTCCATTTCAGTTTTTCTCTTCTTCTTCTTCTTCTTCTTCTTCTTCTTCTTCTTCTTCTTCTTCTTCTTCTTCTTCTTCTTCTTCTTCTTCTTCTTCTTCTTCGNCAGGGTTTCTCTGTGTAGCCCTGGTTGTCCTGGAACTCACTCTGTAGACCAGGCTGGGCTCAAACTCAGAAATCTGCCTGCCTCTGCCTCCCAAGTGCTGGGATTAAAGGCATGCACCACCACTGCCCGGCCCATTTCAGTTTTTAGGGATGGAGTTTATAGATCACATGCTTTACAACTTCTGAGTTTATGCTTTAGATGATTAAATCCTGGATAGCATTTTCTACATACCAATTAGTAAACACTTAGATGAATTTGTTTGTGTTGGTACCCAGGAAGCTGGGAGGTCATGATGGCCATGGCATTCGCAGATGTCTTAGAGATTGTCTGGAGAGAATTCAAACTCCCTATCAGTCATTATTCTTGCTTAAGCAATGCTCTTCCACAACCACATGCCATCTGCCCTTCAGACGAAAAGCTGCTGTATGCATGCTGGTGGTCATCTTTGTGTCACTATGCAAAAGCCAAATTGCTCTAGGAGAAATGGCCAAATTGTGGCCATTTCTTCATTGCCAACAATGTCTTAGGGTAAAGGAAAATTATCACTAAATGTGCAGATGGGTTTGATTTATGTAAATCTAGATAACCTTCTACTCCCATCCCTTTCATTAAAATACTAACAAATGAGTCCCAACAGCATTTCTGCAACATAAAGAATGACTTATTGTGGCATTGCTGAAGTGTTATTTAAGCATGTCTCAAATGCTTCTTGTGAATCTTTTAAGTGCTTTAAGAAGCCAAACTATGCTATTTTATTTTCTCTGCCTATAAAAGCTATAATATTAACATGTTCTCCAAAACCTTCTTGGGGTGGGGCTTAACTGATTTTTAAACTGTCAAGAAGAATTGGAGATGATATAGTCATGGTACTCCTTGATATCCAGGATCATTCCCAGAGGCCATGGCAGTTGCCCAATTGAGAGATGGTAGGATTTTAAACATTAATGTACCAGTGGGAATGGTCAGAAGACATTTGGCTCTATAAACTTTAGAAGTACAGCTAGGAGAATTTCTTTGATAGACTGAGTGAAAATGTATGGCAGAAAGAAAGGGACCCAGGATGATACTATATTTTTTCCATCAGAACGAGGACATTGCAGTATAGGTGGAGAAGTAAATGGTGATAGCTTTATAAAGGTAAGTTTGTGACTTTTCATATTTGAGGTGGCCTTTGAAGATGTAGGTAAAGATGTTGAGAAAACTCACAGGCAAATAAGGCAGACTTTAGGATCCAGCCAAGACTGAAAACAAAAACCCAGAAATCATCTTCGTCTAATTAAAATTGCAAGCCACATGACCAAATGCATTTACTGAGAAGAAGAGAAAAATGAGGACTAACTCCTAGGTATTATCAAAGGTCAAGTGGAAAAGGGAACATAAGAATGTTCAGTGAGAAAGAGCCAAAAGAAGGACACTGGGTCTCTGGATGTTGATGAAATGGCATTGGGATGATGAGGCATCAGGAGTAGCCACCTGTCAAATGCCACTGCTAAGCAGCTGCTTGACTGACACAGGTCCAGTCCATTGGTGACTTCAGTGAGATCAGTTTGTATGAATGATTGCAGTAAAAGCTACCTCGCACCATGCGGGGAGGAACGGAAGTGGTACCTGCACTACCTGCTTCTCATTTAGCATCTTCTGTGCAGCTGATAGCCCAAGAGGATTTGCCTTCTCTTAGCTGGGACCAGAGTCCTTGACACATAATCCTAAGACCAGAAGTTTAACTTGTATAAAACACCAAGGATTTGGAGAGAATTTAGAAGATCAGGTGTGCCAGGCGACAATTCTGAACCATCACCTAGAAGTGCTTCCCTGTGTTGATTACCACTGGTCCCAGAATAGCTTACCCAGCACCCAGCACAGAGCCTCATACATAGTCATTGTGCAAAAATCTTTGTGGTCTGAATAGATTTGTTAGAGAATGAGTGTGCTTGGGTATATTTGGAGCATATTATCCGTGTTTGGTCAATTTTCTTTTTCAAAGAAAAGATCTACAAATGATTGCTAGCAAAAATAAATAAATAAATAAATAAATAAATAAATAAATAAATAAATAAAGCCAGAATGGAAAAAAATAAATAAATCCTGTTTTAGACAAACACATTGTGTCCTGAAAGATCTATTCTGTCATGCCAGCAGTCGCATCGGCTGTATTTTGTATATTAAGAAGATTTTAATTGCTCAGGTAAGTGCTTGCACCTGCTAAGACATTGTGTACTAGAGTAGTTTATTCTAATCTTTTACAATACAGGGCACACTTTGCCCATAAAATTATTCTCTGTACAATTATCACTCTGTTTCCTGAAGGAGAATGTGCAACTTAACAGTTCTAGTTTCACTCACTATTAAAACCATGGAAATGAGGACCGTTGGGTAATGCTAGTGCAGTTAACTGCTGAATTGCCCTGTCTTTCCTGTCCCTCTTTTGCCTGCATTGATGAGTGAGACTGGAGTGAATTTTCCCTTTATCCACAATCACTGTAGAATCCTGACTGCTTTTAAAAGAAAAAGTATTACACACTCCCAGCAGAACTGTTTTGCTGGTACCCAAGGGATAGAAAGAAGTACCAACTGGTTTTTGTCTTTTAAAAAATGATTCACCTTTTGAGACAAAGTGCTGTGTGTTCTCATCTGCCTTGACTGTTCCTTGCAGCTGGACATACTCTTGAACTTCTGATCCTCTTTTTAGCTCCAGAGTGCTGTGTACCACTGCTAATCTGTACAGTGCTGGGAGTCAAACCCAGGCTTTCCTACAGGCAGCCTACCAAATGAACCCCCTCCTCCATACCTCATTTTATTTCAAATTATTTTTCTGATTATAAAAAGATTTAATCAGAAATTTCAAACTGTTAGCATTTTGTCTAAGCTCTGCCCCACAGTCTTAAACATTTTCTATTCAACTATGACAGAAAAAAAGCTAGTCAGCTCTTAATCATCACAGGAGCATTTCCTACATAGCTTGCACTTAGAGCCAGGGGTTTTACTGTTGACATGTTTAATAATATCATTTTAACAAATGCTTTATTCTTTTATCTGGAAATTGGCATTTTTCAGGCTTATGAGATGTTACTCTATAACACACCTATTATTTCTTTGCTCAGTTTTTTCTACTTTCTTGAAACTTATAGTTTCATTAGCACCATTATCACCAACCATGATAACCTCTAGGCCCTCCAAGAACCGGCCTTGTCTTTCTTCTAGACAACCAAATATCAGCATGATGTATGAGACGCTCCAGAAGCTTCTGAACTCGTGGATTTGGGGTGTCTATACTTAAAAAGTGGAATCACTTGGTGTCTTTGCTATATATTGCTCACAAAATTTCATTTGGATAAAGTCTTGGCATTCTTCTCTTCACCTGTCTCAGCAATATATCTGCTCTCCCTTTTAACATTTAGGACTGTGCTTTCTGATGAAAAAAAAAAAAAACATGAAAAGAATCCATTGCAAATGATTAGATAATTATGCAATCCCAGAGGAATTTCTTTTCTTCAATCAAGACTCCTAAAATAGAAATATAGAAGTTTATACATGAACCAGCCCCACTGAACACTGCCTGCATAACAGGTGCTATTTAAATTAGTGAAAATCCTAATTACCAAGCACACAGTAAAGCAAACACACAAGGCCAGCCTTCTTTGGTCAGAAGTCCTTCATTTCTGTGTCCCCTATGTATATTTGTGTTATGTAGTAACTTTCATTTTTCCACGTGGGTCTCCCCCAAAGCTCTTTGGACACAGTGTTCACTCTATGCCAGTATGAACATCACTTTGTCTTCACAACAGTGCTATTTAGATTGTGAGTGCAGTAGTGCTCGGCTAGTGCCTGAGTTTGCTTTCCTCTTCGAGGTTTCATTTCTATTCACTGACTATACATATTCAGTAGCGTGCTTTGCTTTCTTCTTGCACTCCCCACCATGTTTTCCCAAGTGTGGAAGGACTTCAAACCATCTGATGATCTGTTTTTCTCTGCTTCTCTGGCTTTAGTCTGCAACATCTTGAAACAGTCATTTAAACAATTACTAGATTCTTATTTTTTTTTAAACATTCAAGTTTAGAAGTTATGTGAAACACAGTTGACATCTCTAAAGTGCTTGTAGTATGCTTAAAGAGAAAATAAACTATGTAATCTGTGATTGGGACACTATGAAATTCATCAATGACCAACTTCTGTTGTTCGATTGTGATGGGTAGTTTTGGTTGTCATCTTAGCTGGATCTAAAATCAACCGGGATACAAGATCTGGAGCACACCTCTGAGGGTGTGTCTTGATTGACACAGGAAGACTCAACTGCTGAGGGTGGCTCTACTCTGTACATGGGATACTGGGCCTTCCTATGAGAGCTGGACAGAATCTGCCCCGGATTGTGGATGTGACCTGACCAGCTACTTCTGGCTCCTGCTGCCTTGATTGACATCCTGAATGGACTGTGTATCCTTCAACAGTAACAGTGAGCAAAAATAAGCTCCTCCTCCCTTCGAGTTGCTTTTGCCAAGCTATTTTAACATATCAGGAAATGAAACTAAGACATCAAAGGTTGGGTTTTTTTCTCACAGTCATTGAGTACTTCTGTGCATAAGTGCTTCTATGCTCTGTTAACACCAACAAAGAGAGCATTGATTTCAAATCCCTTTGTGTGACAAGACTTGTTTTCTAGCAAAGACAAATCATAAATGGCAGTGTGTTTTGCCATAAATGTGGAAGAACGTGACAACAAAGCAAAAGGATCAAAAAGTGTCCCAGGGTTGGGGGCTAGCCTTAGCCTGGTGATGACTTGGTTTGTAAGCTACCTTTAAAGTACAGAAATCAGAATCTCAGGGTCTTTAACAGCCTTTCTTAAGTCACAGTCTTTAATTGTTAACTGAAGATCTCAAGTCAGTTTTCAATCCTTCTCATGTAGGTAAGTACTGCAGAGAAAATATGCAATGTAGATTCATGTATGAAACTTGGTATCAGAGGAGAAATGTAGCGAGAATCTCTTATAAGCAACACCTTCCAATACAAAAAGCCTATGGCCAGAGAGTTGAGGCAGGGAATAGTAGTTAGGACACTGGTAGGAAGAGACAAGATTTGGGGAAATAGTGAGAGAATAAAAGGAGATGAACAGGCAAAGAAACTATGTGGGGTTATATTGTTCTGTCTAAAGCTTTACTATAAAACATTTTCTTCATTTAAGAGTTTAGGAGAGAAATGCACATAGATGGAGGACATGGGGGTGTACAAAGTAGAAGTCTAATTTATGGTTTCAAAAAGAATAAACAATTTATTATTTTAGCTGCAATAATTCACCAACTTGGTATAATACCACATGCAGCTGATCTTATTAGTGATGATTTCATATTCTTCAGTTAATCTTCAACTTGTATACATATTTCTGTTTTATGAGACTATGGTAAAAAAGGAAAAAATGTCAATTTCCCATCAGCTCCCAAAGCCATGTGTTCACATATTATTCATTTAATAAAGTTCATAGAATGAAGTAACCCTATTTGGGAACTTTTGCATTCAAATAATTCCATGTATGCCAGTGAAAGAATTATTTTCTTTACAGTGAAATAACTTTCATCAAATGAAAGTATACAGAATAATAAAAGCATCAGTGTACTACTGATCAACTGCTTTATCAAACTTAATGTCTTGACTTTCATCATATTCTAATACATCTAAAACCATTTTTATAGAGGTTCCTTTATCACACTTCATCCTTTCCCTTATAGGTCATAGTTACTTTGATTTGTTTTTATATTCTGTTTCCTTTTATAATTATATATATACATATATATGTATATATAAATATATGTGTTTATTTGTATATATACAAACATAATTTATAATTTGTAGTTTGTCATTTCTAAATATAATAAAGAACATAATTTTTATCCACTAATCACATATGTAGCTGTTCTTTGAAGTCCATTAATTATTCTCTTGTTTGCTAAAGGTCATCTTGAATTTTCTATGCTAACATTGATAGTGCATATGAATCACAGAAACACACATATACACACACAGTTCTGGAACAAGGTCAAGTTGTGTATGTTATTGTGCAAAGATATTATCCTACACATCGTAGGATGTAATAATAGACATTATAATCAAGTATCACTTTGATGAGAGCACTGGACTTCTTCATAAGTGTGCCATCTTGATTTTACATGTCCCAAAGTCCAATTCTACCCTTTTGCTTTGAATTCACTTAAATTTTTTATTGTTGGCTATAATCTTGAAGCATTATATTTTAATCTGTAAATTTGTGGAGGATGTGTTCAGTCCACTGAATGATTTAATAATTGTTATGTTTGTTAAATTAGCAAATGTTTATAAAATTCCTTTGTATATTATATGACATGTACAATGCCTGAAATTGATATATTATCCTTATATGAAAATAAATGTTGATGCTATTCTTTTTCTTTAGCAATTGACTGACTTAGCTAATTTTGTCTTTTATTTAAAAGTAATATATTAGGACTTTAGTTAATTTGATTGGTGCAACACAAACTGAGTGTATCTTTTAAAGCAGTTCTTACTGTGATAATAACATGTAGAATAATTAGCTTCAAGGATCAAAGTTTAATTTTTATCAATATAACAATGTTTTCAATCTCTGTGATCAAGGGCTTTGGGGTCTGTGGATTTTTGATTCCTCTTGGTGGGAGCATGTGCCAAAAGATGCCTCATCATTTCATGGCAAAGAGAAAGCTAAAAAAGAGAGAAGAGCGAGCTAGTGTCTTGATATTACCTTCAAGGAAATACCCCCATCCCCCTGCCTAATGACATAGCTTCCTTCCAGGAGGCCTGCTCTTGAGGTTCTGCCATCCACTGAGAGAAAATCTTTATGGTATGGGCATTAGCAGATCTTTTGCAGATTTTATGCTCTAGGTTTTCAGTATTAGTAAGTAATAGCCATCAAAATGTCCTTGAATCTGTTTTGATAAGTTTAATGGAATCCATTGGAAGTTGTAGACCTCAGCTCTTTCTATTAAGAACATAGTTGATTGTTATACATTAATCTTATATAATTGTATATATTAACCATACATAACCATGTTTTGAAGTCTTAATTCTTCCAGTTATATGGTATATAGATAATTTCTGGACGTTTTGTGTTGACATTGATAGAACATACAGATAATCTTTTTTATGTTTTTATCTTTTTATGTTTTCGTTACCTCCCTCTCTCCCTACTTCTGTCCTTGTGTTGTCTAGGGCAACATAAGTAATCTGCTTATAAACTTGAAGGCTCTGTGGTTCCCTCTTATTCTTATTTATCGTATATAACTTTCAGGGATTTTTATGGTTTTCTTTCACACATGCATGCATGTGTGCGTGTGCGTGCATGTGCGTGTGCGTGTGCGTGTGTGTGTGTGTGTGTGTGTGTGTGTGTGTGTATGTGTGTGTGTGTGTAGTTATATATTCCAGTGTGGGTGTGCAGGGATGTATGAGTGTGTATGTACATGTATGCCTGAGTGCTTGTAAATAATGTCCCGAGGGAGGAACCAGGTATCTTCCACAATTGTTTACCTCATTTTTAAAGACAGGGCTTTACACAGAATCTGAAACCCCCCAATTAGGCTAGGCTGGCTGGCCAATGAGCTTCAAAGATCCACTAGTCTCTATTCCTCAAGCCCAGCCTCTAGGGCTGGGGTTACAAATTTATTCCATTGCTATGTGGATGCTGAAAACTCAAACCCAGGTACTCATAGTTGAGCAGCAGGTTCCATACTGATGAACCTGGATCCCTCGTCTTCTCCATTTGTGAGGGAAGCCTTCATCATCATCATCATCATCATCATCATCATCATCATCATCAAAATAATCCTGTTGGTTACATCGCATGGAATCTTACATTTCTTCTATTAATGTTACGCCTATGAGTGAGGGGCTTTTCTGATATTTAATGTCATCTTTATGCATATAGTGCTGTGAAAATTTTAACTCTAGCGGCTACTACTTTGATTTTTTAAATGCAGTATATGTACGAGTTTGCTATGTACTGATTATGGTTTTTGAAAAAGTAAGATGTTCGTGTAAGTTTTGAAAGCTTGGAAAAATAAATTATTCTCATAATATTTGTCTCCTAAATGTCTGTGATTAACTTTCATTTTAACCTTTTGATTTTGTTGGTCTCAGCAACTTCCCCTTTCATTGGTCAATACTCTGGTAGCCTTAAGATCTTACTTTTCTATCTTCATTGAGGTTGTTGTTGTTGTTTTTATTTCTTTCATAACTTAAAGTCTTACCTCCCTATTTTCTATTTCAAACACAAAAGCTTTATGAATTTACCTTTAATATGCTTTTAGCTACACCTGACATCCTTTATTATTATTATAATCTAAATTAACTTTCTTCTCTAAAATCTCAAAGGCCTTTGGACCATGTCTCTGTTTTTAAACTCTTTAGAATATGCTGTCTTTTTGATATGGCCTTCTTGCCTAATAAAATATCGTGCTTAGGAATTATTGGGTTTCCTTTATACTTTTATACTTGGGAATTTTTGGTGTATCTGTAACTATTGAACACTGTGTTTTGTCAATATCCATACATCACGGTTCTAAAAAGTTGATAATGAATTAACTAGAAGGAAGGTAGCTAGCTCCTGGAGGTGACCATTAGGAGATGAAAGCAAAAATTTCCTGACAGTAACAAAACCAGGAACTTATGCCAATAGGTACCAGGACAGAGGCTACCAGGGAACTTAGTGTAGAAATGCCATCTTGATTGCATTTGTGTAAGATTCTGAGCCCAGAATATGGATTTAAAAACTGAGAAAAGATTTAAATGGCAGCCATCTTAAGTGACTTTAATTGTGATAATCCGGTATCCAGAAAAGGAGTCTCACTCTCTCTCTCTCTCTCTCTCTCTCTCTCTCTCTCTCTCTCTCTCTCTCTCTCTCT
>NC_034602.1:5750658-5768608 GCF_900095145.1 Mus pahari | reverse complement strand
AGGAGCTAGAGAAAGTACCCAAGGAGCTGAAAGGGGATGCAACCCTGTAGTTGGAACAACAATATGAACTAACCAGTATCCCTAGATCTTGTGTCTCTAGCTGCATATGTAGCAGAAGATGGCCTAATCAGTCATTATTGGGAAGAGAGGACCCTTGGTCTTGCAAACTTTATATGACGCAGCACAGGGGAATGCCAGGGCCAAGAAGTGGGAGTGGGTGGGTAGGGGAGCAGGGGCAGGGGAGGGTATAGGGAACTTTCGGTATAGCCTTTGAAATGTAAATAAAGAAAATATCTAATAAAAAACATAAAAAAGGAATACATTCTAAAGAAAATTTTAAAAATAAAAAATTTGAATAATTCAAAAAAAGAGAGAAAAATGTGGGCATTAAGAAGATATATGTGTTGCTCATGCCTCTGTTGATATGGGCAGATGTGACCTGAGACTGAACACATAGCTCAGCCCATTGTTTATGCTTGCCATGCCTGTCTGAGTCACCCACTGAGGTCTACCATTGCAAAGCAGAGATGAGCAGTCCCCATCATAATTTGCTGAAATTGATAACTCATCAAATTGTGAACATTACAGAAATCAAATCTTATTGTGAACTTACACTTTACTAATACATGTCCTTGTCTTGCCTTTATCTTTTCCATTAATGGTTACTTATATGAAAATGAAAGCAAAACAAATCCCACCTTACACTTCATTTCCAACACATGCAGGAACTCAATAAAACTTGGTAAATGAGGAAATATTCTTGAGAAGTTTTACTGCTCACAGTTCTGTTCTAATGTGGTTTAAATTTTCATCTTAATTATTTTTCATTATTGTTACCTGGGTCTCTACAATCTACCAAGAAAGATGTTTAAAAAGGATATATAGGTCTTGAACCTCAGTTTGATCAGCAAATACAGAACTTGGTTCTCTTTATGTGTTTGAGGACGTCTTGTACCTTCTGTCCTGAGAATGTCATAGCCATGGATGACAGAAGAAACAAATCACAAAATAAATGCTGGCTTGAACAGGTAGCAATGGGAAATTTAGAGCTTAGATTTGTATATTACTTAATCATGTGTATTTTTAAAAATTGGGAAACATCAAAATGTTTCTTCCAAGCAAGCCCTGGCTCCTCCGTGCATGAGATGATGAGGCAGCTACTTGCTGGTTCCTGGACATCTGCTGTTCTGTGTTTCCAGTGGGAACTGAAGAGGGAGAGTCTGATCTGCTTATTGTCCCCATCACTTGGTCATTTCACATCCACCTTCCAAAGACAATTCCTGTGCAACAGCATCTCTTAAAATAGAGCTTGGGGAAAAGCAGCTGTTTGTTTACTTATTTATTCACATCCAACTCTGTACTAGAAATTCAAGTTAGATTTTAGACACAAATTATAATAATAAAATGTTAAAGGAGAGAGAAGGGAGGAAAGGAAAAGAAAGATGTAAAAGCATGAAAATAAAGGATGTAAAGGGTCCTGGTACAAGGTTTAGAAAACTCAAGGCAGGATGACTTTCTCTTCACCAGTGTCTGGTGAGCTGAAACTTGTCTGTGTCATGGGAAAGTGGGAACTAGTTACACTGTTTAGTGTCTGCAAAATTAATACAAGCCAGTTGTTCAGAAGTGCAGTTGTTCTTGGCTCCCACACTAGACAGTAATTTTTCCCAGGCTCTTTATGAAGAGGACCCGGGAGGAAGGAAAGAGTCTCATCTGGACTGTGCTTTAGTATTCAAGCCCTTGAGAGACGGCGAGGATTACAGAATCCAGAAGAGACAGTTCTATGCATGTTTGTGTTTCTACTTAGCCACGATGACAGGCACACAGAAAGTACTTTGATTACAAGATTCTCATATGCACCCAAACATTAAAGTGGAAGAAAGCTTACAATGTTTTAACATTTAACACAAAGTTACCTAGAAGATGTTCCTCAGAGGACCTGATTGTGGTATCTAACTACACTTCCAGCTTCATCCCCAGCTGAGTTGCTATGGAAAAGGAAGGCATCCTGTCTCTATGCAAGTGCTGACACCACTGAGAGTCAATCAAATAACACTTGCATACGAGTGAGCATTGACTGTAGGTCTCACTGTTTGGTGGAATGTCCACTTAGCATCTGTCGTCCTCACTGCAGTACAGAGACCTTGGCATCAAGCAGGAAAGCAGATTCTGTGACTTTACATCCCCCATCTCCTACTCAAAAACACTGGCTAATTATCTATTAGACCCCCTTAATTATCTCAAACCAAGTTTTGTTTTGTTAGAATCTAATTTTTCTCATTTGTTAAATTTCAAGAATAAATGTAAAATATCTACCAATATATTGTTGACATCAAAGTTCAGCTTCCCAAGTCAGAGCTTTCTTTTGTTTATCAACATTTATGTCCCTGAACAATCACAACACTGTGGTCCCCAAGATATTTGTGGTTATGTGACTTAAAGTCAGAGTGCAAAGGGGGTGTCTGACAGGGAGGGCATTGTTCATGGCTGTGCTTCAACCATCCACCTAGGTCATGTGAGAAGGCTCAAAGGTGAAGAAAACCAAGACATAAGGCAACATCCTTATTACTAACACCCTGCTTCACCCCCAGGAGCATACTGGCTCGATTAGAATAATGCTACACATTTTGTATCGGTAAAGAATGAGACAATGCTCATCTCTATTTTATTTGGTCAATATTTTCTTTACTTGAAAAAGTAGCCTGTGTGAAAAATCAGAAAACAAAGCTTATCTTTTGGGCTTGACTTTCTACCTGTGCCAGTGAAACATCAACACATTCCAGTGGAGAAGGAATACACTCTCGTGACAGCCTTCCCACCTTCTCTACCCCACTAAATTTGAGCACTAGAAAGGGGACCTCAGTGGACCTTCTTCCTCTCCTATCCCCATTTTTGGCCTCAGGATTTGCTTTGTTAATTGTATTGAGCATCTCTCTGTAAGTCCACGTGTGTGATGAAGAGCTTTTGCTACTGCTGTACGGAAAAGGCTGTAGAGAAGATATGGAGCAAATCAGGGTCACTTGGGTTGAGAGAAGATAAATCCTTGCATGGTATCCTTACAGTGAGTGTCCTGATGAGGTGAGCACAGCAGCCTATGTTGTTAAGGGAAATCACAGTCATCAACAAATGAACATTGTAGTCCCTTAGTATTTGACACAGCCTTCGCTCAGTGGAATCTGTTGGTACCCCAAACACTGATACCCGGAGGGAAAATCTGCTGTCATTTTACATGTGTGAAGCTCTCAGACCACAGTGCTGTAAATGACTTGGGCAGACCAGTATATGGGATATTTCCTGTTTTGACAAGTGACTTACTTCAACCTTGACTGTCCTTTTGAGCACTGAAGAGAGGTTAAAGCAAGATGACAATGTTCTCCTCTAGGTCATCCACACTCAGATCTTGCGAGTCATACCCAGCAGAGGATGACTTCAGAATTAGTATGCGGTGAAATTGACTATTTGTAGAGCTGAAATACTTAAAGTAAATATGGAGCAGAGGTTATGGTGGGGGACACAGACAGTCAGGGGCCAGGAGAGAACAACCAACCTTCTAATCTTGCCTTCATTAGAAACTGGAACCAAAGGAGGACTAGACAATAAAAACTAAAAGACAGGCTTCAGACCATTGGGGTTGCATGATTGTCTCATACGGAAAACTTGGGGAGAAACCTGAGATGGTCCAAGACAAGAAAACAAAGCAGAAGATAAAATCAGTGGTCTTGTCTTTTCCAATGCATCATTTTGAGTGCATTTTAGTACATGTCTGAAACCTCCATGCCTTATCAATGCAGGAACCACAGAGACCTGGAAGATAATACATTTTTAAATGCCCAACTTAGTAATCAGATACTATAACTATCCCTCTATAGAAATGGCCTTCATTACGGTTATTTATTTTGTTCTTCTGGACACACGGTCTTAAATATAACTTTTTCAAATTAATATCACCGAGAATATCCTTTATCAGTGGTACTCAATTTGTGGGTGGAAACCCCTTTGGGGATCACATATCAGATATCCTGCTTACCAGATATTTACATTATGATTTGTAGAAGTGACAAGATTAGAGTTATGAAGGAGCAACAAAATAATTTTATGGTTGTGGGTCCCCATACAATTAGGAACTGTATTAAAGGGTCACAGCATTAGGAAGGTGGGACCCACCATGTTCTAGTTGCTTCTCTTTCACTGTCATCCAACACTGATAAAATACAATGTGGAGAGAAAAGTGTTATTTGGAGTACACCTCCAGATTACAGTGGATCCTGCCAGTGGCTTCCTTCAAAGCCATGACAGGATGTCACGGCAGAAACCTGGAAATGGGAACTAAGGCTTAGACCATGAAGGAGTGCTGCTAATCAGATGGCTTGGTCTCAGCAGCTTGCTCAGCTTGCTTTTGTAGACAACCCAGGACTGTATGTTTAAGAGTCGCACCATTCACAATGTTCTGTGCCCTCTCACATCAATTATTAATCAGAAAAATCCCCATGAATGTGCACATGAACCAATCTCCTGCAAGAAAGTTTTCAATGAGGCATCCTTTTCTTAGTCAGTTCTAATCTGTGTCAAGTTGGCAAAACCCAACCAGTATACTATATGTCACCGATCAATATAGCTATAAATCAAGATGGGTCATGTATTTAGCCTTTGGAAATAAAATTTTTGTTTCTTCCAAAAAGATAAGAAAAAATGTTTTGATTTATTTAATACTTAAATAACTCAATCGGAAAAAAAAAGTTAACACATAAATTCCTTAGGAAGCATTTTCACAAAATCCAGTCTGTCAAAAACTAGCAATCACCCACCAATGAAAATGTAGTTCTTTCCAACAGTCTCTCTGAGGATACAAACTATTTTCTTGTGCAGATCTAGTGTTCAATAGTAGACAGTCAACACACACACACACACACACACACACACACACACACACACACACACACAAATCTCAATGGCATCACTAGAGGTTCTTTGACTCATTATATTTTGTCAGTTTTTCTTATTTTGTACTGTTTTATTTTACCTTATAGATCCTTTGTGTATAGATTATGGCTTGTGTTTTGAATGGGATTTTGTGTGTAAAAATATGTGTGTCTCTGCATCTATACATGTTTCTTGTGCTCTTTCTTCTGCTTGTTTGTTCTGTCCTGATCTGCCTTATTTACTCTTGGTTTATATTTTTATTATCATTATTATTATACCTCTTTGTTGTCTACACTTGATCTTAGCCAAAAGGCCGAGAAGCGATGCCTCTTTGTTTTCTAAGAAGAAACTGAAAGAGTGTGGATTTGGATGGGCAGGGAGGAGGATCTTGGAAGAATTGGGAGAGGGAAGGTTGTAATCAGAATATATTATATGAAACAAAATCCATTTTCAACAAAAGATATAGAATGGAAAAATCAAGATCAAACCAAAACAAATAAAGCCAAACAACAACACCCCAAACTAGCAGTGTGACACTTGGCCAACCATACCATTTTCCTGGATCTCATGTTCTTCATTTCTGTATTCAGTATACTCAGTTTTCACCAGTTGATCTCTACTCATCCAAGTTCAGGAATTTCAACAGTTTCTCATGGGAAGAGGGCCTCCCCTATGTTGTAAATTGTCTTTTGTATTCAGTGACATCACAAGGTTGTCAAGATCTCAGTTAGAAAGGAGAGAAGTTTGAACTTGGATTATGAATGTCTGGTTCTAAGAGAATGCTGTGTCTTTCATGGTATGAAATTGTTGACAACTTCTCACATAATTAGGGCACTTTAGAGTCTATTGACTGCACTACTCTACTGGTGTGAAGTGCCACAATTTATAGTTCTTCATGATTATTACTATAACAGCACTTGTTGTTATTAAAATCAGTGAACATGATTCAGTCATAAAGACACTGGGCAGAATCTGTACTGACCCCTTAATATTCTTAGGATGTTGCCACTTGCCACTGAGTAAATAATTATTTGTTACGCTAAATGAGATTTCTTGTGTTCAATGTTATTTTCTCTCATAAATGGAATACTTAAAAGTATGGTAATTTGACTTCGGTTTTATTCAAAGAATTTGATGATAGTGATGCCAGTAGAGAATATTTGCTTCACTCTCTCTGCTGGGCTTTTTTGCTCATTTTTACATAAATTTCCTCATTTAGTGTTACTCAGTAACCTGACACAGTTGTAGCCATTATTGGCTCCAGTGAAGGCAATGGAAGCAGGATCAAATAACTAGTCTGAGTCATGTACTTAGCAACCAGAGCATCAGGAATCAAAACCAGTGAATTGGATGTTGCATAGTTTTAAGAGTTTTAAAACTCTATTGAACAGAATTTTAGTAATTAATTAAATCAGTATTTAGTGAGATATATCCCAGACACAGTTCTGTGGAGTTGCTGATCATGAATAAACTAGATGGGTGTTCATGCAGGAAGATGGAAGAGAAAAGTTAACCCACGTGAAAAGGATGGCTAACAGAGTCATCCAGGCAGATCTACATCCAGTCTTTCATCTGTTATCCAAGAACACACAAGTTCTTGTTAGGGCCCAGGATTTGAATTCTCACGGTAAAGCAATCTCCTTGTAAGATTGTTTGTGTCTATCATCTTTTCTAGTATTGTCACTTTGGGATAAACTGGTCATCTCATGTCCAGGTCAACCCTTTGAAAAAGTACAGGACTTTTAACAGTGGCATGTTGACTCTAACAGGATATTGGAAGGACACAGAAAGTCCACCATCTAATGTACATAGTCAGAGTTTATTAACTTTTACTGTAAAACAGTTTTAGAGAACACATTCCATCAATTTTAATGTATTTATTTATATGCCCCTGATAAATCATTCTGGATTCTTTACATCTTCATGTGTACACTTCTGAAATAATTCGTATCCAACTCAACTCTTTTTTTTTCCATTTGAATTTTATGGTGAAGATTTGTTTTATTGATCAACTGTTTACTCTTAATAATTTTAACATAATCAATTGGCAAGTACTGTGGATTTTCCTTCACAAGCCTGACTTCTGTTTACATCCGTTTTCCCTGTTTGCTTTTTCAGATTTTTCAGGAAGTATTAAAATTTCCATAAAAATTTATGGTTCTTTAAAACAATTTAGTTTTCAAGTGTGGGCTGGCTAAGTTTTATTTAAGCTGATTTTCTGTAGCATTCTTTTATACAATATCATTTTATATTTTCTAGTGCATACATGAAATAATATATGACTGTAGTTTTGGAACTGCTAAGATGAAAAGGGAATGGCAGGCTTTAATGGGATAGAAGTTAATAGAAGGACAAATAAATTAAATGAAATGTAGTAGGGGAGGGATGAAGTAAAGGCTTTGGAAGAAGGAATAATAGAAGATACAGAGAAAGAAGTAGAAACATTCTTACTCTCAGCCTAGGGAATAAAAACAATTGCTTCTCAGCTGTGCTAAGGGAGTCAATACAGGGTATAGATACCTACTGGCAAACATTGGATAGAACTTGGGAAGTCTTGTGGAAGAGTTGTGGGAAGGACTGAGGAGCCCAGAGGGCATAGAGACTCCATAAAATGACCACATATTCAACTAATCTGAACCCTTGGGGGCTCTCAAAGACTGAACCACCAACCAAACAGTATACATGGGCTTAACCTACCTCCCCCACAACACACACACACACATATACACATGTGGCCGATGTGCAGTTTGGTCTTCATGCAGGTCTCCCAACAAATGGAGCAGAGGCTTACCCTGACTCTGTTGCTTGCCTATGGATCCTGTTTCCCTAACTGGACTGCCTTGTCTGGCTTCAGTGGGAGAGGATTTTCTAGAACTGCAGTGACTTGATATACCATGGTAGATTGGTATCCAGTGGGGGAATCATATTCTTCTCAGAGGAGACAGGGAGGGGGCTAGGGGAGGAGCTATGTAAGGGGGGAGAATGAGAAGAGAGGGGGCAAAATGAAATTGGGATATAAAGTCTACAAATTGATCAATAGAAAAAACAAAACTCTTGATAGTAATTGCACAATCCCTAGGTTGCCTTTGGAATATGCTGAATAAATATACTATGTCATTTCAAACAGGGTGACCTTTCAAAGACTTTCCTTTCCAAGTTAGTACAAGTCTGTTTTATACCCTGACAGTCACCTGTTTTCACACTTTATCCTTTTATATAGAATTCAGAGATTATTTTGTTCCTCATTCCACCTGTGCTGTTAATACTAACTAAAGGTCTTGCTGTGGTTCGAATGTCCCCCACAGCTCATGTCAAAATGTAATACATGTTTTGAAATTTAAGGAGAGGTACTAAGTGGGATTGTTCAGAATTAATTGAGTCAGAGAACTCTGTGATCATTAATCCCCTCATGGGTTAAGGGATTAAATGGTTAACTCCAGAGTTGGTCTATTATGAAGACCAGATTGGTCCGTGTGTGTGTGTGTGTGTGTGTGTGTGTGTGTGTGTGTGTGTGTGTGTGTGTGTGTTTATACATATGAGTTTCTTGTCACAAGATCTCTTGAGTGGCCTTAGAACTCCCAGAATCCCCAACAACTAGAAAGAAGTTACTGGAGTTGGACCCTCAACCTAACACTTTCCAGCCTATAAACCTATGAGCTTAATCAAACTATCCAGTCTCGAATGTTCTGATGGAGCAACTGGAAACTACAACAGGAGCATGGATGGGGATTTGGCCATTGCCAAGGCACCCAGTAAGTTATGGGAGAAATATGTATTGCCATGTGGGTCTTCCATGTTCTTATCTAGAAGAACATCTGAGGAAGCAGGAGACTGACTCTACCATGGAATTTCACCTGAGTCCTTAGTATAACCCAAGTGATGTGAATTTGAAAGTTTTCTTGAAATAGTTGTGGTACAATTACCTCAAGGCTAAAAAATTAATTG
The DNA here is from genome assembly GCF_900095145.1 of Mus pahari. Taxonomy (NCBI): domain Eukaryota; kingdom Metazoa; phylum Chordata; class Mammalia; order Rodentia; family Muridae; genus Mus; species Mus pahari. The sequence goes on along the minus strand of NC_034602.1, from coordinate 5,759,746 downwards.
GAGATACCAAGCTAATCTTGAGAGAACATTACAATCTGAAGCCTACTTTTGCAAGAATCAAAAATGTTTTGGCTAAGACCTTACCTTCAGCTAACCATGGGAGGAATTTAGCCTCTGTTTGATGTTCTTAAGGGGGATGCAAATTAACTGGTGAGCAATCAATAGTTTTGCAGAAAGGAGAGGAAGCTACTATAATCATTTGTTGGCTGTTTGCATTATTGCTGCTCATGTGCCCACGAAATTATTTGACAAAAGGAATCATTAATGTGGATTCACCTTTCTTCATCTCCAAGTATAGTTTGAACACCCTATTATGAAGCTGTTGTTGTATTAATATGGAATTGTAAGGTAGAATCATGCAAGTATTTTGGAAAGAATATCTTAAGAACCTGATGAAATGTTTACTCCTTATTCCAAGTAGCAATTAAATTAGTTATTATCAAATTAGAATATTGATATTTGGCTTATTGCTTGGAAAAATTGATAACCATTATCCAAAGACCAGTTGTTACAATTTGCTTCTATGAATGCTTTTGCATTTCCTGTATGTTTATGCACATATCCAATAGAGAAAGTGCTCGCTGTATTTACAGATGGCTCATCTAATGGGGAAGCAGCATATGTAACTGATCACATGTTTATTCTCCTTACTTTCCCCTGCTTCTGCACAGATTATTGAATTATGTGCTGTAGCCACTGTTTTGAAATTTTGAAAAACCAAAGTTTTAGTTTGTATACTGTTAGTCAATTTATGGCTCATGGTTTGCAATTGTTTGAAATTTATTCAAATATAACTTAAGTTAAGAAAAAGTATTGTTCCTTTAAAGGACTGTCTTTGCACATGTAAGAGCTCATACTGGATTTCCTGGACAGACCCCTTAGGGCAATGCCACAGCAGATTTGTATACCAGGCAGGTTATAGGCCTTACACAGGAACAATTGGCCAAACACTCTCATTTTATATCATCAAAATAGTAATAGCTTGAGACAATAATTTGGTATTACTAGAAAATATGCATGTCAAATTGTAAAAACTTGTTCTCAATGTCTTCAATTTCTACCTGTACCACTTAATGTGTTAATCCTAGAAGACTTATACCTAATCAATTATTGCAAATGGATTTTACTCATATTTCTGATTTTGGATAATTAAAATATGTACATGTGACTATTGACAACTTTTTAGGCTTTCTACTTCCAAGTGCTTTAACAGGAGAGGCAACTAAAAATGCAGTCATTGCCTGCATTGTTTTTTTGTTTTTTTGTTCTCATTTATTATTATTATTATTATTATTATTTTTTTTTTTTTTTTTTTTTTTTTTGCTTGGTGTTCCAAGTCAGATTAAAACAGGTAATGGATCTGGCTATTACAGTCAAGCATTTGAGATTTTTTGTAGATGATTTAATATTACCCATATTACTGGAATTATTTATAATTCTCAAGGACAAGATATTGTGAAACTTTGAAACAACATCTCATAAAAAAGGGGGGGAATTATATCCCCATATACCACATTATTTAAATTATGCCCTTTATTTTTAAAATTTGGGTGCCAAGGAACTGTCTGCTAAATGTCTATGGCATTCTACAACTAGGCATACTTATGCCTAGGTGAAATGAAAGGATCCACATACTGGCATATGGCATGATCCTGATCAGGTATTTAGTATGGGGAAGAGGGCATGCTTGTGGTTTTTCTGCAGGATGCTGCAGGACCGTGCTACCTGCCAGAGTGATTGGTGAGACATGCTGATGCTAGGACAAAGAATGATGCTGACCTGTTAGCTTGCTGAGTGCACTAACAATGGTGACAGGAAAGCTGTATTGGACATATGTTCTTGGCCCACCTTTGCTTGCCTACATCCCAGACTGGACAAGCTGCCTTGCTTCAAGCCTTTAGAACTTGTAGGATGGAGAACATGGAGACTGACTTAGAGAAATTAACAAAAAGGAAAAGTTATAATGACTTTTCTCTTTCCTTTAATGTGACCAGTTATTCTGACTCAATCATGGACTGGTCTAGAAATCAATCCAATATTGGAAATATCAATTATGAAGATGGCTCAAAATCCCTATTAGCCAGCTGAGTTAACCTGGACAGTAGTCTCCACTCTTACTGGAGTGCAAGTGTTTTCTATCAATTCTCAAAGCCACCCCCCATAAACCTGGTGGCCAGACTTTACGTTTGATCTTTGGCAGTTAGCAGCCAAATTGAATACCTGGAACATTTCTGCAGACAACTTTAATCTTGTTGCTTTTAAACTTTGGAACTTGTGTCTTGAACAGATCGGTTGCCTTCACACAGGATTGCTTTCAGCAAGCTCAGCTATTCACCATGGCAGTTATTCATCGATATGAAGAAATTCATTGAGTGCATAATCATATGTCCTTTGTGGCATTCCTCTGAATGGGAAAGAGAATGCTTTTGAAGGCAGGTAGTCAAGGACAGGAAACTGTGTTCTTGAGCTCCTATCGACCTAAGACAGGGACAAACACCAAAAAGCTGTGTTTGTTTGTCCTCTAGCAAACATCAAAAAACTGTGTTCTTCAGGACTGGTAAGAAGGAGCAATAAAGACATGGGCCTAAGACAGACATGGCTGCCTAGCCACTCTATTCCCTAGATGGGATCATGGAAAAAAATAAGTAAATCTTGTGTTCCCCCACCCCAGCCCACCCCCACCCTGTCCAGCTCATCTTTAAAAAACAAAAAAGGGGAGGCATTTTGTCCTTCCCCCAGCCTTGAGTAGGCTAAACAAACCCCTAATGGCTTTACAAACTAGCTGGAGTCATAACCTGGCCTGCTCCCACATTTGCAATTCCCTACCAGAACTTTGAGGAGTTGACTGCCTGCTGAGCTTGCTTTGCATCTCAATCCAGCTGAACAAAGGATGGGTCTGTGGGGTTTGCCTATTTAAACTCAGAGCTGAAAATTAAACTTTGAGCCTTGATCAGAAACCTTTTTCTTGGCTTCATCCTTCTCTCACCTGCCCATCCTTTTTCATTTCCAGTCTCCCTTTCAGGTATACCCAGTTCATTCAGGGCTGCTGAACAGCTACACACATATGTGTGTGCACGTGCACCCTTGAACATCCTTGCTGGTTTATCTCTCTCCTCCTCCCCCTTGATTAGAAGCTGCTAGCTTTGTAGAGAAAAGAACTAGTATGTTGTGCTTGTTACTCTTTAATTGTACCTCTCTGGTATAATACAAGTATTCAGGCCATTTTTACTTGTGTTGATATTCTGTCTAAACTCCACCCCACATTTCCTAGCAACAGCCAGGTAATGCTCCTCCCCACAACTACCTGGCAGCATCCAGGTATGCTCCTCCCCACAGTTACCTGGCAAAAGCCTGGTAGGCCTGGCCCTATAAAAGGGGTTGCTTGGCCCCTCCTCTCTCTCTTACCCTCTCACTTTCTTGCCTCTCTCTTGCCTCTTGCCCCCTTACTCCCCATTCCCATCACCCCTCTCTCCACATGGACATGGCTGGTCCCTACTTCTCTACTCTCTCCTTCTCTCTGCCTTTCTCTGCCTCTGCTACTCTCTTAACTTCCCTCCCCATGTCCTAAATAAATGCTATTCTATAATATACTGGTGTGTGTCTGGTCCCTCAGGGGGAAGGGATGCCTTGGCATGGGTCTGCTGAGGCACCCCCTTTCCCCACACCCTGCCAGAACATATTCTTATAGCTCTTTATCTCTTTAAGATCACAATATTGGCACACTGTGACTCAGATCCCGAAACTCTGTAGGTTTGCCTCCATTCTCAGCCACAATCCTGCCTGCTAGCCCAGATCTGGTAAGCCTCTACTCTCACTGGTCAGAGTGACCATCTACATGGTCCCAGAGAAGACTTCTTGAGCTCATAGCTACCCCTGTGCTTTCCCTTGGGTGAGATTTTCCTCTCCTCTCTCTCGTGGCTGAGAATTCCAGGCCAGGCCTGGAAAACTGCTCTGACTCAGTGGCACCTGCTCGGAGAGTTACAGCTCTTTCCTTGCAGCTTAGAATTCCAGACCGGGTCTGGAAGTCCCCACCACATGTCCCTCGGCCTTGGGTCAGTCTGCTATAGCGGCCTGCTGGTCCAGCTGGTTTGCCTATAAAGCAAGTTTGGCTCTGCCCCTGCCATGAACCCTGCTTGTTACCCTCCCCTCTCTCCTTGGCTCTACTCTCCCTGCAGGAAGTGTAGGTCTGGACCTGCCCCTTGTATTCTGCCAGAGGCTCTTACTTCTCCCCATCCCCGCTGCCCACTGTGGGCTATAGCTGCCAACTGCTGGTAGGAAGTCCCTCCCCAGAGCTGCACAGTCTCTGTACAGTGCGCATGTAAGCCAGCCCCAGCCTCGGCCATATGGGTTCCTCAATCAGATGGGCCCAAACCAACCACTCAGTTCCGTACTGCTACCAGACTGCAGAAGCCAGCAAACACACACCAGCATATTGATTAGTAAGTTTTCCCATTTGGTAGAAGGGACCCTAAATTTCCAGATAATGCTGGGTCAGACTTTTGGGCTAAGGTCTTGGTTTTCAATGCCCTGGTTCTTAAGACCAGCCTTGTGGCTGAAATATTAGTTAGGACATAGACCCTTGGTGACTCCCTTCTCTAAAGCATTTTATAATTGGGCTCTTGTAGTAAGCTGAAAATTCCTGGTAACAGGTTAAAATTTCTTTCTGGCAATTTCCAGGAAATCACTTACCACTGAAGTCTCTAGTTATTCACGTGATGACATGAATTTCTAGTTTGACTGTATACTGACCCACTGAGCTCTTTACTTGGGATACTGGTATGAAAGGTTCAGGGACACCCCCATCCCCTGTTACCCAATGGATGCTAAATTGTCCTCAAACATATTTTAAGAGATTTTCACACATTCTGCCAGCAGTCTGGTAAATGAAAAAAGGCCCAAGTACTTACCTATCCATGCTCCCTGCAGGCTCAGTTTATGTCACAGGCTTAAATCTGCCTGGACAACTAGTTTTCTGTCATCACAATTTTATGTCACTGTTGCCAGCTCTCTTATACTGGTTCTAGTCTCTTTGCTAAAGTTACCTAATCAGTTCATTTCTATCCTGTCTCAATATTATTTTTACTACTGTCATTAAATTCTTTTCAGTTATAACAAATCTGCTCAATTTTGTCAGAAGTTTGTTAACTATTAAATTTATTACATACAGAATTCCCAAAAGCCTCTAAATTTCTTCCACAAGGTCTCAGAAGATGTGGATGCAGGTACAGGATGCTGCCTGGAGTGTGATATGATGATCACTGAAATACACAGTGGACAAAAACAGGATACTCTGAGTCAAATGACTTAGCTAAAACAAAGGTAAGCCGTTTCTCATGCCACATGCATCCATTCCACAGAAAAAAGCCCTGTGTCTTCTGTGCTTGAAAGCCAGACTGACACTGTCCAAGTTACCATTGAGCCCATAGAGACCACAGGGAACAGCTGGCTAGTGGACTCATTTTTTAAATAATATAGCTGCTAAATTATTGTTTATTCTTTCTCAGACTACTGACTACATTGACAGCTAGAAGAAAGCTTTCACATATATAATCTGTTATCTCCTTACCTAAACTCAGTTTCCATTAATTAAATGCTTCATATTTCCTCTTCTTGCTATGCCACTGTTCTAATACTGAGTTCCTATAAATTTGCCTAACTCTAATAAAACATTCCACTATATGATCCAACTTTTTAATCTTGTTCCTTCTGCTCACCTTAAAGATGGTTCATGTTGCTAACTCATGTTATCTCTTTTATAAACTTATATGCTACAGAAAAATCCACTCATATCTACCTCTCGTGGACCAAATAGGCTCCATCCAGGTAAGTATATTTGTCTAACCTATTCCAGAGGGTGGGATTGCTCTGGGTTTCAAATGTACATCTTAAGAATTTTTTTTCTTTCTTCCAAACATACTAATCTTATTCTCTACCTATAATAATGTGTTCCAACATCTTATCAAGTCTAGGTGCTTGCTGCACCCAGAACAACTCCAGAGATGCAACCGTAAGATGCTCCAGTCTCCTCTCAGACACAGACCTTTCTTACTGGACCTGTTCTGACTAGGAAACAGCAAACTTTCCTAAGACTGGACAAACACCCCCAAATCAATTCCTCTAGGTTCCCCAGAGAAATGCTAACCCCAATGTCAGCATGAAGTAGCAAGATATCACCGATGACCCTATTCCTGCTTTACCATCACCTCTTTCTAATTTTTTCTTTTTTAACTAAACCAAAATGGGGGAATGTTGGTATTCTGTCTAAACTCCAACCCCATAGTTCCTGGCAGGAGCCAGGTATGCTCTGCCCCACAACCTGGCAATAACCAGATAGGTAGGCCTGGCCCTATAAAAGTGGCTGCTTGGCTCCTCCTTTCCTCTTACCCTTATTCTCTTGACTCTCTCTTGCTTCTTGCTCCCCTCCTCCACATTCCCTTCACCCTGTCTCCACATGGACATAGCCCCCCCTACTTCTATCCTCTCTCCTCTCTGCCTTTCTCTGCCTCTGCTACTCTCTTAATTCCCCTCCCCATGCCCTAAATAAACTCTATTCTATACTATACCAGTGTGTGTCTGGTCCCTCAGGAGTAAGGGATGCCTTGGCATGGGCCCCCTGAGGCACTCCCTTCCCCCTCTCCTTTCCCCCTTTCCCTTCCAGAACATATTCTTATAGCTATTCATCTTTTTTTTCAATATTTTATTAGATATTTTCTTCATTTACTTTGCAAATGCTATCCCAAAAGTCCCCTATACCCTACCCCGCCCTGTTCCCCTATCCACTCACTCTTACTTCTTGACCCTGGAATTCCCCTGTACTGGAGCATATAAAGTTTGCAAGACCAAGGGGCCTCTCTTCCCAATGATGGCCAACTAGGCCATCATCTGCTACATATGCACCTAGAGACAAGAGCTCTGGGGGTACTGGTTAGTTCATATTGTTGTTCCACCTATAGGGTTGCAGCCCCCTTCAGCTCCTTGGGTACTTCCTCTAGCTCCTCCACTGGGGGCCATGTGTTCCATCCAATAGATGACAATGAGCATCCACTTCTATATTCGCCAGGAACTGGCATAGCTTCACAAGAGACAGCTATAACAGGGTCCTTTCAGCAAAACCTTGCTGGCATTTGTAATAGTGTCTGCATTTGGTGACTGAGTATGGCATGGATCCCCGGGTGGGGAAGTCTCTGAATGGTTCAGCCTTTCATCTCAGCTTGAAACTTTGTCTCTGTAACTCTTTCCATGGGTATTTTGTTCCCCATTCTAAGGAGGAATGAAGTATTCACACATTGGTCTTACTTCTTCTTAATTTTCTTGTGTTTTGCAAATTGTATCTTGGGTATTCTAAGTTTCTAGGCTAATATCCACTTATCAGTGAGTGCATATCATGTGAGTTCTTTTGTGACTGAGTTACCTCACTCAGGATGATATCCTCCTAGATCTAACCATTGGCCTAAGAATTTCATAAATTCATTGTTTTGTTTTAATTCATTGTTTTTAATAGCTGAGTAGTACTCCACTGTGTAAATGCATGAAATTTTCCGTATCCATTCCTCTGTTGAGGGACATCTGGGTTCTTTCCAGCTTCTGGCTATTATAAATAAGGCTGCTATAAACATAGTGGAGCATGTGTCCTTATTACCAGTTGGAACATCTTCTGGGTATATGCCCAGNAGAGGTATTGCTGGATCTTNCAGTAGTACTATGTCCANTTTTCTGAGGAACNNCCAGACTGATTTCCAGAGTGGTTGTACNAGCTTNCAATCCCACCNNCAATGGAGGNNTGTTCCTCTTTCTCCACATCCTCNCCAGCATCTGCTGTCACCTGAATTTTTGATNTTAGCCATTCTGACTGGTGTGAAGTGGAATCTCAGGGTTGTTTTGATTTGTATTTCCCTGATGATTAAGGATGTTGAACATTTTTTCAGGCGCTTCTCAGCCCTTCCGTAGTCCTAACATGAGAATTCTTTGTTTAGCTCTGTACCCCATTTTTAATGGGGTTATTAGAATTTCTGGAGTCCATCTTCTTGAGCTCTTTGTATATATTGGATATTGGTCCCCTATCTGATTTAGGATTGGTAAAAATCCTTTCCCCATCTGTTGGTGGCCTTTTTGTCTTCTTGTCTTCTTCTTTTGCCTTACAGAAGCTTTGCAACTTTACGAGGTCCCATTTGGTGATTCTTGATCTTACAGCACAAGCCATTTCTGGGTCTTCAATTCTATTCCATTGATCTACATGTCTGTCACTGTACCAGTACCATGCAGTTTTTTTTATCACAATTGCTCTGTAGTACAACTTGTGGTCAGGCATGGTGATTCCACCAGAGGTTCTTTTGTTGTTGAGAATATTTTTTGCTATCCTAGGTTTTTTGTTATTCCAGATGAATTTGCAAATTGTCCTTTCTAACTCAGTGAAGAATTGAGTTGGAATTTTGATGGAGATTACTTTGAATCTGTAGATATCTTTTCGCAGGACAGCCGTTTTGACTATATTAATCCGGCCAATACATGAGCATGGGAGGTCTTTCAATCTTCTGAGATCTTCAATTTCTTTCTTTAGGGATTTGAAGTTCTTATCATCCAGATCTTTCACTTCCTCAGTTAGAGGCACACCAAGGTATTTTATATTATTTGTGGCTATTGTGAAGGTTGTTGTTTCCCTAATTTCTTTCTCATCCCCTTTGTCCTTCATGTAGAGGAAGGCCACTGATTTGTTTGAGTTAATTTTATATACAGCTACTGCACTGAATCTGTTTACGAGGTTTAGGAGTTCTCTGGTGGAATTTTTAGGGTCACATATATATACTATCATATCATCTGCAAATAGTGATATTTTGACTTCTTCCTTGCCAATTTGTATCCCCTTGATCTCCTTTTGATGTAGAATTGCTCTGGCTAGGACTTCAAGTACTATATTGAATAGATATGGAGAAAGTGGTTAGCCTTGTCTAGTCCCTGATTTTAGTGGGATTGCTTCTAGTTTCTTTCCATTTAGTTTGATGTCGACTATCAGTTTTCTGTATATTGCTTTTATTAGGTTTAGGTATGGACCTTGAATTCCTGATCTTTCCATGACTTTTATCATGAAGGG
>NC_034602.1:5735443-5748113 GCF_900095145.1 Mus pahari | reverse complement strand
GGGAAGTTTTCTTCTACAATTTTGTTGAAGACTTTTGCTGGCCCTATAAGTTGAAAAACTTCATTCTCATCTACTCTTATGAACCGTAGGTTTGGTCTTCTCATTGTGTCCTGTATTTCCTGGATATTTTGAGTTAGGAACTTTTTGCATTTCATTTTCTTTGATTGTTGGGTCCATGTTCTCTATGGAATCTTCTGCATCTGAAATTCTCTCTTCCATCTCTTGTATTCTGTTGCTGATTCTCGCATCCATAGTTTCTGATTTCTTTCCTAGGGCTTATATCTCCAGAGTGGTCTCCCTTTGTGTTTTCTTTATTGTTTCTACTTCCCTATTTAGACCTAGAACTGTTTTGTTCAATTCCATTGCCTGTTTGGTTGTGTTTTCCTGTAATTCTTTAAGGGATTATTGTGCTTCCTCTTTAAGGCCTTCTATCTGTTAGCTGTGTTCTCCTGTATTTCTTTAAGTGAGTTATTAATTTCCTCCTTAAAATACTCTACCAGCATCATGAGATATGATTTTAAATCTGAATTATCTCCCATGCTCATGGATTGGCAGGATTAATATAGTAAAAGTGGCTATTCTACCAAAAGTAATTTACAGAGTCTGCAATCCTATAGGCGGAACAACAATATGAACTAACCAGTACCCCCTGAGCTCGTGTCTCTAGCTGAATATGTAGCAGAAGATGGCCTAGTTGGCCATCATGGGGAAGAGAGGCTCCTTGATCTTGCAAACTTTATATGCCTCAGTATAGGCGAATGCCAGCACCAAGAAATGGGAGTGGGTAGGTAGGGGAGCAGGGCGGGGTAGGATATATGGGACTTTCGGGATAGCATTTGAAATATAAATGAAGAAAATATCTAATAAAAAATTGGAAAAAATATCGGAATCTTGCTTTTCAGGTGTGTTGGGGTATCCAGGACTTGCTGAGTTGGGAGTGCTGGGTTCTGATGATGGTGAGCCGTCTCTGTTTCTGTTAGTAAGATTCTTAAGTTTGTCTTTTGCCATCTGGTGATCTCTGGAGTTAGTTGTTATAGCTGTCTCCGGTTGGAGCTTGTTCCTCCTGTGATTCTGTTAGCCTCTGTCAGCAGTCCTGGGAGTCCAGCTCTCTCCTGAGTCTCAGTGGTCAGAGAACTCTCTGCAGGCAAGCTCTCCTCTTACAGGGAAGGTGCACAGAGGTCTGGTGCTCAGATCTGCCTCCTGGCTGAAGGTGAAGGCCGAATTGGGGCCTGTCTCCGAAGCTATGTTGCTTCTTCAGTCTGCCTGCTCTCCTGTGTAGAGTGGTCTCTGAGGGACCCGGGATACAAGATGACTCTCTCACCTGCTCCGGCAGTCAGAGCCCTCCCAGGCAGCCACCTCTCCTCTGGCGGGGAAGGTGTGTAGTTATCTGGAGCTCAGATCTGCTTTCTGGATGAAGATGAAGGTCCGAAATGGGGCCTGTCCCAGAAGTTGTGTTGCTTCTGCAGTCTGCGTATTCTACTGTCAACCATCCACTTAGTTTGTAGAGCAAATATCAAGGGACATGCTCTTATCTTTCTACTACCTTGGTGCCATCCCTGTCTCCCTTTAGATAGATAGATAGATAGATAGATAGATAGATAGATAGATAGATAGATATTTCCAGTCACCTTTTTGTTCTTTTGAAAACCAACTTCCTTTCTGCTTCTGGTCCTTTGTCCCACACCACTCCTTGTATGTGTCAGTGTGGTGTGTGTGTAGGTTTTTTTTTTTATAACAGTATTTAACTAGGTAGCCCAGATGCCTCCAACTTAAGATCATTCTACCTCAGCCTCCCTAGTGCCGAGATTATAGTATGCACTCCTATGTTTGACTAAAATGTTTAAATATTACGGTATATAAAGTCTTTTTAAATCTTTAATTCTATTATTGATGTGGATGAAGATAAATAAAGAAGATGATATAGAACTGGCCATTGACTATCACCAAAAATACTAATGACTAGAATGAACATACTGAATTCCAAGTTTTTATCCCAGTGTGATTTTTTATAACCTTGTTCATAGATGAAAGATATGTTTTAATTATTGTATCTAAATAAGGCAGGTTACCAATATATTCAGCATTTTAGTTTCTTCCCAAGGTTTCTACATTTGTCAAACTGCAGCAGTTACCCAGGTCACTTTCCTTCAGTTTCAATTGGCACTTGTCTGATAAAGAACTAGAGGTCCAGAATCCACGAAAATCTGATGTGAGTGTAGCAAGTCTAAGCCACAAGGAAGGGAATTTAAAAGGAATTTCTCTGATAACTATGAAACAAGTATAACCCTTTTTATTGCTAATCAGAAAGCAAATATGTATAACCTAATTTGACTATAGCTAAGGAAAACAGGAGTTTGAGAAGGTTTGAAAAGTATGCTCCAACATGTAATAAGGACACATGCTCCACTATGTTCATAGCAGCCTTATTTATAATAGCCAGAAGCTGCAAACAACCCAGATGTCCCTCAACAGGGGAATGGATGCAGAAAATGTGGTACATTTACACAATGGGATATTGCTCAGCTATTAAAAACACTGACTTCATGAAATTTGCAGGCAAATGGATGGATCTAGAAAATATAATCCTGAGTGAGTTAACTCAGTCACAAAATACCACACATAGTGTAAGCAGATATTAGGCAAAGAGCGGGAATACCCACAATACAACTCATGGACCACATGAAACTCAAGAGGAAGGAAGACCAAAGAGTGCATGCTTCAGTCTTTGAAGGGGGAACAAAATAATCAAGGGAAGTAGAGGGTGGGAGGGATTTTGGAGAAACAGAACATGGGGAGGGGAAAAAGAGGGGAAGAATCAGGTATGGGAGGAGATGGAGAAGATGTACAGAGGGTCAGGAAATTGAACAGAAGTGAGTGCACAGGGCACAGTAACAGCAGAGCAACTGGGACAGGATCCTCCTGGTCGCTATCTGTACCCAGGAGCTAAGGCTGTTCCACAGCCCTCTGAATACAGGTCCTGCCAATAGAGAGCTGTTCTCCTAGGAGTGCTCTCACTCCCAACCTCAGATGTGAAATTGCTATTTTCTCACCAATAACTGTCCAAAGTGGGACTGGCCAGGAGCACACATGGTACAGGAACAGTGGAGCAGCTGTGACAGGATCCTTCCACTAGCCATCTGCACAGGGGAGCTAATGCTGTTCCACAACCCTCTGTACACAGGTCCCACCAAGAGAGAGCTGGTTGCCCAGGAGTGCTCTCGGTCCTGGGCTCAGAAGTGAGATCACCACTTTCTCTCCAATAACTGTGCAAAAAGCCACATAAACGTAATTCCACCTCTAAAAACAAAATAACAAGGAGCAACAATAAGTTTTCCTTAATATCTCTTAATATCAATGGACTCAATTCCCCAATAAAAAGACACAGATTAAGAGACTGGATACATAAACAAGACCCAATATTTTGCTGCATACAGGAAACCCATTTCAGTGACAAAGACAGACACTACCTCAGAGTAAAAGGACAGAAAATAATTTTCCAAGTAAATGGTCCCAAGAAACAAGTCTGAGTAGCCATTCTCATAAAGAATAAAATTGACTTTCAACCTAAAGTTGTCAAAAAGGATAAGGATGGACACTTCATACTCATCAAAGGTAAAATCTTCCAAGATGAACTCTCAATCCTGAATATCTATGCTCCAAATGCAAGGGTAGCCACATTCATTAAAGAAACTTTAGTAAAGCTTAAAGCATGCATTGCACCTCACACAATAATAGTGGGAGACTTCAGCACCTCATGGTGCTCATGGACAGATTGTGGAAACAGAAAATAAATAGAGACACAATGAAACTAACAGAGGTTATGAATCAAATTGATTTAACAGATATCTATAAAACATTTTGTCCTAAAACAAAAGAATATACCTTCTCCTCAGTACCTCATAGTACCTTCTCTAAACTTGACCATATAACGTTCACAAAACAGGCTTGAACAGATACAAGATGATTGAAATAATCCCATGCAACCTATCAGAACACCACAGACTAAGGTTGTTCTTCAATAACAACATAAACACAAGAAAGTCCACATAGACATGGAAGCTGAGCAATGGCCTCCTCAATGATAACTCAGTCAAGGAAGAAATAAAGAAAACAATTAAAGACATTTTAGAATTGTATGAAATTGAAGGCACAACATACCCAAAGTTATGGGACACAATGAAAGCAATGCTAAGAGGAAAACTCATAGCTCTTAGTGCCTCCAAAAACAAATTGGAGAGAGCATACATTAGCAACTTTACAACACATCTGAAAGCTCTAGAACAAAAAGAAACAAATATACCCAAGAGGGTTAGAATGCAGCAAATAATTAAACCCAGAGCTGAAATCAACCAAGTAGAAACAAAAAGAACTATACAAACAATCAACCAAACCAGGAAGTGGTTCTTTGAGAAAATCAACAAGAGAGATAAACCCTTAGCCAGATTAACCAGAAGGCACAGAGTCAATATCCAAATTAACAAAATCAGAAACGAAATAGGAGACATAACAACAGAAACTGAAGAAATCCAAAATATCATCAATCCTATTACAAAAGCCTATATTCAACAAAACTGAACAATCTGGGTGAAATGGACAATTTTCTAGACAGATAAAATCCCATAACCCCTAAAAAAATAGCCCAGTACCAAATAGAATTAGTGCAGAGCTCTATCAGACCTTCAAAGAAGACCTAATACCAACACTCTTCAAACTATTCCACAAAGTAGAAACAGAAGAAATACTAGGAAATTTGCTCTATGAAGCCCCAATTACTGTGACACCTAAACCACACAAAGACCCAACAATGAAAGAGAACTTAAGAACAATTTCCCTTATGAATATCGATGCAAAAATAATAAAATTCTTGCAAACTGAATCCAAGAACACATCAAAGCAATCATCCATCATGATCAAGTAGGCTTTATCCTAGCGATAGAAAGATGGTATAATATACAGAAATCTACCAGTGTAATCCATTATATAAACAAACTTAAAGACAAAACCCTACATGATCATTTCATTAGATGCTGAGCAAGCATTTGACAAAATCCAGCACCCCTTCATCATAAAAGTCTTTGAAAGATCAGGAATTCAAGGCCCATGCCTAGATGTAGTAAAAGCAATATACAGCCACTAAAATCAGGTACAAGACAAGGTTGCCTGCTCTCTCCCTACCTATTCAATATAGTACTCGAAATCCTAGACAAAGTAATTAGACAAAAAGGAGATCAAAGTGATACAAATTGGAAAGGAAGAAGTCAAAACATTACTATTTGCAGATGATAGGATAATATACTTAAGAGACCCCAAAAATTCCACCAAAGAAATCGCAAAGCTGATAAACAACTTTAGCTAAGTGGCTGGATAGAAAATTAACTCTAACAAATAAATGGCCTTTCTCTACTCAAAAGGTAAATAGGCTAAGAAAGAAATTAGGGAAACAACACCCTTCACAATAGTCACAATAAATATAAAATACATTGGTGTGATTCTAACTAAACAAGTGAAAGATCTGTATGACAAGAACTTCAAGGCTCTGAAGAAAGAAATAAGAGAAGTTCTCAGAAGTTGGAACGATCTCCAATGCTCATGGATTGGCAGAATTAATATAGTAAAAAATGGCCATCTTGATGAAAGCAACTCAATGCAATTCTCATCAAAATTCCAATTCAATTCTTCATAGAGATAGAAAGAACAATTTGGAAATTCACCTGGAATAACAAAAAACCCAGAATAGCAAAATCTGTTCTCAACAATAAAAGAACTTCTGGTGGAATCACAATCCTTGACCTCAAGCTGTACTACAGAGCAGTTGTGATAAAAACTGCATGGTACTGGTACAGAGACAGGCAAGTAGATCAGTGGAATAGAATTGAAGACCCAGAAATGAACCCACATACCTATGGTCACTTGATCTTTGAAAAAGGAGTTAAAACCTTTCAGTGGAAAAAAGAGAGCATTTTCTACAAATGATGTTGGTTCAACTGGCAGTTATCATGTAGAAGAATGCAAATTGATCCATTCTTATCCCCTTGTACAAAGGTCAAGTCCAAGTGGATCAGATACACTGAAACTAATAGAAAAGAAGTGGAGAAGAGCCTGGAGCACATAGGCACAGGGGACAATTTCCTGAACAGAAAGAACATCAATAGCTTATGCTCTAAGATCAAAAATTAACAAATGGGACCTCTTAAAATTGTAAAGCTTCTGTAAGGCAAGGGACACTCACTGTCAATAGGACAAAATGACAACCAACAGATTGGGAAAATATCTTTACAAACCCTACATCCAATAGAGGGCTAATATCCAATGTATACAAAGAACTCAAGAAGTTATTTATAACATTCAGAAGCTAGAAAGAACCCAGATGTACCTCAACAGAGGAATGGAAATAGAAAACGTACATTTACACAATGGATTACTACTCAGTTCTTAAAAACAATGAATTCATGAAATTCTTAGGCAAATGGTTGGAACTAGTAAATATCATCCTGAGTGGGGTAACCCAAACACAAAAGAACACAGATGGTATGCACTCATTGATAAGTGGATACAAGCCCAGAAGCTCTGAATACCTAAGATATAATTCACAGACCACATGAAGCTCAAGAAGAAAGAAGACCAAAGTGTGGATACTTCGGTCCTTCTTAGAAGGGGAAACAAAATACCCATGGGAGGAGATACAGAGACAAAATGTGGAGCAGAGACTGAAGGCAAGGCCATCCAGAGACTCCTCCACCTACAGATCCATCCCATATACTGTCACCAAACCCGGACACTATTATTGATGCCAACAAGTTCTTGCTGACAGGAGCCTGATATAGCTGTCTCCTGAGGGGTTCTACCAGTGCCTGACAAATACTGAGGTGGATGCTCTCAGCAAACCAGAGGACTGAACACAAAATCCCCAATGGAGGAGCTAGAGAAAGGACCGAAGGAGCAGAAAGGTTTTGCAGCCCCATAGGAGGAACAACATTAACTTTCCAGTACCCTCAGAACTCCCAGGGTCTAAACCACCAACCAAAGAATACACATGTATGGATCCTTGGCTCCAGCTGCATATGTAGCAGAGCATGACATTATCAGATATCAATGGGAGGAGAGGCCCATGGTACTGTGGAGGCTTAGATGCCCCAGTGTAGGAGAATACCAGGACCAGGAAGCAGAAGTGGGTAGGTTGGTAAGCAGGAGTAGGGGGAAGGGATAGGTGGTTTTCAGAGGGGAAACCAGGAAATGGGAAAACATTTGAAATGTAAATAAAGAAAAGATCTAATAAAAAAAAGAAAAGAGAATTAAAAGAAAGAAAGAAATTGAACACAATTCTGTAGCAATGGGGAATGGGAAACTGGGGGTAGCAACTAGAAAGTCCCAGATGCCAGGAATGCAAGAGCCTCCAGGGACACCACAGGAATGACAATTAGCTGAAATACCTCACAAAGGGGAGGGCTAACCAGTGGAAACCATATCCAGAGGTTAGGCATGGATCCCGGTTGAGGGATGGGGCCACTTACCCATCTCCAAAATTTAACCCAGAATTGCATCTGTCTAAAGGAAATACTGGGACAAAGGGAGGAACAGAGACTGAAAGAAAGGTCTTCCAAAGACTGCTCCACTTGGGGATCCATCCCACATGGAGATACCAAACCCAGACAATATTGCTGATGCCAAGAAGTGCTTGCTGACAGGAGCCTGATACAACTGTCTCCTGAGAGGCTCTACCAGATCCTGACCAATACAGATGTGGATGCTCACAGCCAACTATTGGACTGAGCACGGGCACCACAATGGGGAAGTTAGGGAAAGGACTGAAGGAGCTGAAGGGGCTTTATCTGGCATCAAGGGGAGGGGAGTCCCTTGGTCCTGTGAAAGCTTGATGCCCCAGAGTAGTAGAATGCTAGGGCGATGAGGCCAGAGTGGGTAAGTTGATGGGCAAGCACACTCATAGAAGCAGGGTAAGGGGAGATCGGATAGGGGGTTTGTAGAGGGAAAAACCTGGAAAGGGGATATCATTTGAAACTTCAATAAATAAAATGTCCAATTAATGTAAAGAAAAGTGGAAAATGCTCTTAACAGAATAGCAGTTGATTTAGGAGATCAAATTATAAATGGCAGAGTATACTGGAGGAAGAAAAAATCTGATCCTAGCACTGAAGAAAATTTCTTTCCCTCAGGGTCATTTTGGTTGTGAAAGAGCAAGCTTGTATTTCTCAAACCAGTGGGTTATTATAGTCAGTGTATAGTAGAGCTTATGCCCAGACTGCCCATGATGTGATTCACACAGCAAAATGGTCCTTTCCTACCAAAGATGCCTGTGCAGAACTCAATTTCAGAATAGATGTAGAGGACTGTTATGGGATACCCAGAAGTCTCAAGGCATCTTGCATCCTTCTGTTACTATGGGACAGTGAAGGTGAAGCCGAGTGCAGCTGATGAGCACACAGAGGAAACATTCCTTTATCATGACAACAGCCTAATCTATGAACATGATTGCTGTTATAATAATAATTTATTTATATATTATATAACAGGTTTATTCTAAGCAGTGGCTATCTGGCTGGCAGAAATGTCTTCATTAATCATGAAATACATGTTCCCGATGATATACTAGAAAACATATTCAATAGGGTCCATAATTTGCCATTCCCCAAAATAATTTGGCATGTTAGGGAAGAAGAACTACATTTTAAACAGTGTTTGCATTCCTTGAAGTTTTATATCTAGTGTTAGAAAATTTATAGTAGTGTAGCTTGAGTTTTCTTTTTAGATTCAAAGGAAAAAGTAAAACTTTAATTAAAAGCTTATGTGGATTAACCTATCTTTTTCTTCAATATTTTTTAATCTTCTAGAGAGAAACTGAGACCTTTAAGAAAATAGATCTGAGAGAATCTGTTGCTGGTTCTCATGAACTCCAGGGGAGAGAGGAAACTGGAGGTGATTTTAAAAGCACCAGTCATCGCCTGTACATTACATGTACACCACAGAACAAAGGCAAGGAGGCCATCAGAGGAGGCCTTGTCTTGCCCATGAGTCAGAAGATCCACAGCTGTGGCCATGTCTGCTCTGCCTAACCCAACCCTATACATGTCACAGTCAATCAGCTAAAATCACCATGGGTTTATTGACATTAACATGTTGGCTATAAATTTGACATGGGGATTAGAGGTTCTAGAATAGGCAAAACAACTTTGAAAAAGAAGAACCGAGTTAGAGAACCAGATATATCTGATTTCAAGACAATACAAAGTATAGTAATTAAAGCAATATGTTATTGAAGTAAAGCAGGGATACGCAAAAGTTTTTATATAAAGAATCAGATAGTAAATATTTTAGGCTGTGTGGGCCATACTGTCCCTGTCACAACCACTCAACTCTGCTGTGAAAACAACCATACGCTAACAGCCGTGCCCAATACATAGGGATGAGTGTGGCTCTGTCTCCATTTCAATAAGACTTTGTTTAAACACATGGAAACTTGAATTTATATAACTTTTATGTATAATCCAAAAGTATTCTTTTGATTTAAAATTTTAAATGTGAAAAGCATTCTTGGCTCATGGGCTACACATAAAAATTTGACCTACTGATCATCATTTACAAAACTTCTGTAGATATGGGCAAAAAATTTTAAAAAGACAATAGTCCAGCAACATACCTAAGTGCACACCAACCGCTAGTTTTTGAAGAGCTGAACCGAGAAGGCAGTGGGAGAAGGTCACCGAATAGTTCTCTACTCTCGTGGAGGAAAGTGAGGAGCTGGATCTCTGAACCACAGATATCACTGCAAACCTAAGCCTAAACCTCAGATTTGGGAATCTTAAAAAGAGATGAAAATTTTTGTAACCTTAGTTTAAGTTGATTTCTTGATAGGTTATCTAATCCCAATTGGATGGTCCTAAACACATGTACATATAAGCAACAGTAATTGGATTTAATAGGTTTATATATGTGGAATCATATGTACATATAAATGGATATGTTATCCAAATTAAAAATTCAAGACCCCAAAAATACAATTTCTAAGCTTATCATCTGAAAAAATTAATTTTCAATGATGATAAGGAGATAGACTGGCTAAATGGAAAGGAAGTTATACATCACTTGTTGGGCAAAAAGCAAGTATGGGAACACATTAAAGATCATTTCATCTATCAATCTGCAATTCAGCTTAGTATTTTTCTAATTATGGCAATGGTGCCTCATCTTAAATCCCAGCTTCAGCTTACAGTTCCTGAGAAATCTTTACCTCAAATTCAGATTTGTGTGTTACCTGATGACCTGGACCCTGGACTTCCTGGATGTCCAGGAAACCATGCAGAATCCCCTATTCTATGTGTCCCAAAGAAAAGTTTTATGTGCAAAGATGTAACATTTTTACACATTAGACAATTTCAACTGAATTTCAAATTACAAAAACTGAGATAAGACAAAACTTTAAAAATATACAGATATTACTATGAATATATTCTTACACAGAAATCCAGGTTTAATGGGTTCTGATAAAGACCTTCAAGCAATTAAAGAGAAGTGAAATAAATGAAATCAAAATTTTGAAATGGGAAAACTACTGGGACATTTTCCAACTTGGTTCCTGATAAATTCATAACAAAATAATGGGCTCAATTTTGAAATATAACTTTAGCAATAGTAGTGGCAATAGTGGTGACCATTTACCTCAAGGAAGTTGTGTTGCTTTCATAACTTAGAGGGCAAAGTGAGTCTCTACATTAAAAGAACACATGAGAAAAAACAAATGACCTCCAGAATTCTGGAAAGTATAATAAAAACACCAAAGTCTGTCATGCTAATAAACTATTGTTATGATCTGTTAAAAAGAATTCAGGAAGCATCTTTCACAAGTGTGACTTTATGAAACATCATAAGATTTTTTTTTTTCTCAGATTGGAGAAACATGATCTGCCCTCTTCAGGTCCATCCAACCTCATATATAAGAACCTAGACAACAGAAGGGGAGAAAGCAGTAAAGACAGAACAATTAAAAAGATGATATAAAACTGCTTTTAGTCAGAAGTTACATGGTTTTGTATGTAGAAAACTCAAAAGAACTGAAGAAAACTTATTAAAATTAATAAGTGAATGTAGTAAAAAAATCAATAGTCTTTTACATGCAGTGTAATAAACCTTCACAGTTCATAAAATCCTGAGTGATAAATGTATGTGTGGTTACTGTAAAAAATATTGGGGTCAGATGCCAAAGATCTATGAGGTAAAGGTTTTCTTGTATATATTGATAATGGCCCCAGATCATCAACTCCCAAGAATATAGTAACAAAATATTAAAAATTAAAATCAGAAGAGTGGCACACTTAATTTAGCATTGAATGATCAATTATTGTGAAATAAACCCAATGAAAGATTTATAAGTCTTCTATGAAGACAATTCTAAAATATTATTGGGAATTTTTAAAATACATAGTATTTTTAGATTGTCAGACTCAATGAAAATATACTAGTTCTTACAAAATTATTCTATGGATTCTATTAAGAATCCTGACAGACATTTTGAAGGGGAAGTGGCAACATGATTCTTAACTTTACGTGAAATATACATGGAAAGAGCACAAACAAATCAAGAGAGATGGAATGTTTATACACTCAGATATCGGAGTCACTATTGTTGTTGCTATAATTTTTATGGGACAAAGGCACCTGTTCTGGGTAACTGTCTTTTGAATAAGTGTTGCTAAGTTAGTTGGTCATCAACAAGGTAAAATTTAATCTGGATTTCTATAACACACACACACACACACACACACACACACACACACACACAAAACACAAATTAGTTTCATGTGTAACATTGTGCAAATCTGAAAATATAACATTACAGGATTCATGCATGGCATCCAAGTCTCTAAGAACACTCAGCCCACCAGTGAGAAACAAGCTTGAAGTGTGAAGCAAATTAGATAGTACACTGTTAACCTGACTATTTCATTATTTAGGCTCCCAGAGCTTGAGTTTTAAATGGATGCTTCTGTATTTATTCTATAGAGGGGAATCTAGAATAGACTAAGTCATTTGAGGGATTTACAGTCAATTAGGGGAAGATTGAGAGGGTGTGGAGAAGTTATGAACACACTTGGTTTGTTGTGATGATAATGGTGAGAATAAATCCACACAGAAAGCTATTAATGCCCATACAAGGTTATGGTGTTTATTTCCAAATTTACCTCTAAGGAGCTAATGAAAATCTTTGTCATTTAGAAGCCAAAGAATTTCCTATCTTTATGGCTCAGATTTCTTTTCATGTGCCACTTGAGTCCTACACATGCTTCATAATCTAAGTCAAATTAGAGAGGAGGACTAGCAGTAACAAACAGAATAGCTATGATGAAGTGATAGAGTTTAAGAAGGAGTACAGACTTCTCGGTGAGAAACCTGGAATACCAACATGCATACTTACAAACAATATAAACTTAGAAGAGATATTAAGTTGTGGTGGGTTGAGTTTCTCAGTTCAGGGACAAAGTATGCTATTTATAGCTGCTATGAGAACTAATTGCAGGGTTTCTTGAGAAAAACATACACACACACACACACACAACACACACACAAATACACACATAGACACACAGACATACACACACATAGACACACACACACACACACATATATATATGTATATATATATGTATATATACATATATAT
>NC_034602.1:5728757-5734488 GCF_900095145.1 Mus pahari | reverse complement strand
CCCCAACTTGCTTCTTGGTCATGATATTTGTGCAGGAATAGAAACCCTGACTAAGACAGTCATTTTGGTCCCTAGTATGTGATGCTATTTGGTTAGATTTAGGAAGTGTGAACCTTCTTTAGGAAATATGTTATTGCGGGTGGGCTTTGGGAGGTTAAAATGACTAATTCCATTTTAAGCTCACTGTTTCTTCCTTGTGGTTGCTTTTTAAGATGTGAGCACTCAGCTTGGTGCTCTAGATGTGATGCTTGTAAGCTGCCATGACATGGAGAAGGACTCTTATTCTTCTAGAACTGCAAACTGAAATAATCCCTTCTTTT
Organism: Mus pahari; assembly: GCF_900095145.1. Lineage (NCBI taxonomy): Eukaryota > Metazoa > Chordata > Mammalia > Rodentia > Muridae > Mus > Mus pahari. Next base: position 5,734,168 of record NC_034602.1, on the reverse strand, counting down.
ATAAGTTGCATTGGTCATGGTATTTTATCAGAGCAATAGAAAAATAACTAATACTATGACTAATAGTTGTCTGATTAGACTTAAGGTCCACTATATAGGAAGTAGTTAATGTCTGGTACTGTAAAACTAGCCAATTTTCCATGGGTAGAGAGCTCATAGGCCCAAGAGGAGAACATACTATTGCCATTTTCCAAAATCAATATGATTTTAAGTGTATTCCAAATAGATAACCTTATAACCACAGTGAAGTGTAATTAGCTCTTATCCCTCTTCCAAGAAGCTTTTTGCAACAATACAGAGATACATATTTGACAAAGCTTCAGAGATTAAGTTTAATAAGAATAAACCCTGAGTTTACCCAGTCCCAACTGACACATCTGTAATATGTCATCTACACCAAAGGATCAAGGAGGATTGTGGAATGGATGTCGGACAGATTGCAAGAACCAAAAGAACGAAACACTTCCTGCTGGATAGTGTCTTCTAGTCATGACACAGAAGCTCTTGCATCCATCAAACCTCAACAAGATGGCTTCCTAAACTAAGAGGAGACCACCATTGAAATGCTGATATAGATGGCTAAGTTCATAAGGCTCTACACACAGATAAAGAGCTACAAACACGCAGTGGTTTCTGTCAAAGGGAGAATTATTTTTTAAAATATGCACATCCTTTATAGGTTATTCAATTCCAAGTGTCACTAAAAATATGTTCATATGAGCAACACTAAAGAAGTAGTTGTTGTGTTAGTTTTTTGTTGCTATAATAAAATATCATGTCCATGGCAACTTATAGAATGAAGAGTATATTTGGGCTTGCAGTCCTAAAGCAAACTCCATAATGGTAGGGGAGACAGGGCAGCATGAAGTCAGATCAGAAAACTAAGAAATTACATCTTCAAGCATAAAGTGGGGTGAGGCCATATACTCACAAAGCTTTCCCACTGATACAACCCCTCCAGCAAGGCTGCACTGCCCTGTAACATCTCCAAACAATGTCATTAACAGGGGAACAAGAGTTCAAATAATTAGCCTATGGGGGGTGTTCTTATCCAAGTCACTATAGGTGTGCGTGCACGTGTGGTGTGTGTGTGTGTGTGTGTGTGTGTGTGTGTGTGGTCACACTCAAGTCTATAAACAAAGAGGTCATTATCATGAACTTGAGAAGGAGTGAAGGAGAATGGATACTGGAGGAATTGAAGGTGGCAAAGGGAAAATAGTATATTTTTCTCTCCTTCATGTTTTTTCTTGGTAAGGACATTCTTGCTAATTGCAAGGAATTCTCAACCTTTGAAACAGCACTGGTTGAAATTTCAGATTTCAAGAAGGTTAATACTACAGATAATTTGCCTTTAAAAAACACAAGACAAATTCCTGCATTTAACTACTTCAAGGCACTTACTTCCCTTTCCCCTGTGTACCTCATACCCCCTCTTTTGTGTCTAGCCCCACATAGCAAAGGAGACTTGAGATTTATTTGTTTTATAAGAAGTGCAAGTTCTAGATTGGACTTGAGATAAAAATGGAATGTCCTGTGTACAGAAGTGATGAACCCTGCAATATTCTCACTCTGTAGGATTTCATGTTTTGCACATAAAAACCTATGCCACAAATAATCTCAAAGGTCAGTGTGACTCTGAGATAGAGCCCTTCCTTTCTAGACCTCTATGCCATAGCTATTTGTCCTTGGGGACACTGAATGCTGGGATCATTCCTAATTAGCTATTGCTTACATAGTAGATCTCATCCACCATGAGATGGCCTATATTGAGGAATGGGGTCTTTTTTATTTACAAATGTGAAAACCTGCATCCAGGCATATCTCTTCTACAATGCAGTGAACCTTCCAAACCCTTGCCTTAGTCTTTCGGAACCAAACAAATTACATGCCACTATGTGCTGTATATCACAGCTGGAGTGTTTATTACTCTGGGCTGAGTGGAGTTTGAGAATGGGCTTCTCTGGCAAGCTGGAGCAGTCTGTACCTTTGACTGACAAGCTGCCATTTTCTTGAGGTTTGACTATGTGGGTACTTTACCTATCATCCCCCCCCCCAAAAAAAAAACCTTAACCTTGGAGATCTTTGGCATTTGACCCCAATATTTTTATACAGTAACCATACATACATTTATCACTCTGTGCTTTATGAACAGTGAAGGTTTATTACACTGCACTCAAACCTCATTTAACCTTTTCTCTTGAAGCAATCCTTTAAAACAGAGTGTGGAGGTTTGTGCAATCAAGACTGGCTGATTCCCTTTTAGAAAACTCTCTAGCATGGATACTTGTAGCCAGGGACTGTTTGGTGGCATCTTGAAGATAGAACTTACCCTCTGGTTCTCTGAGGAACTCAAAGTCTTGGTGGCCCTGGATTGGTAGGATTAGGAATGGGAAGGCCTCAGAGTCAACCAGTCCCGCGTGCACAGTGTCATTGCTTTTACCTCTGCTCACCGGTCTCTCCTCTCCTCTTTGCTGATTTGCTCATCAGTTATCAGAGAAAGCCACTTGGAAACTCCTTGGATGCTTTATACTTGGAAGCTATTCTGCCGAATGTGAAACTCCATTCTTTGCATCTAAGCTATAAAACTTAATATTTTATTACCACAAACTGTTTTAGATTTTTATTTGCATACATAATGCTTTCCATATTTGCTTGCCTGAAGATTGGAAATGTAGGTTTTATTGTAAACTCCATCTAAACTCAGTCCCTTCCCTGATGTATGTAAAAAGCCTGCATAGATTAGAGGAGTGCATTTTAACCATAGAATCTTGAGAGAGAAAAAAAGGGGGGAGGGGGTTTCTATCTAAAGAGAAATATCCCTTCATACTAAAGCAGCAATTCAGAAAGGATCAGAATCTCCTGCTCTGGATGTTGGTTCAACCAGGCCTATTCAGGCTAGCTATCTGAAAACATCTGCCATGTTCCTTCATAGAGATGCAAGAGTTAGGGCCATCACTTCATTCTCTCTGACTTATTTCCTGCTGAGGTGACGGAACTGCTTGAATGATAAAATTAACAAGAGAGGTGGTAAGCTCAATGGGAAGGTGGACCACAGCTGCCCTGGGATGTGTATGTAGAAGTGCATGTGCCATCTCTACTGTGATGAACTCAAACTCAGGTCTGAACTCTGCTGCTCTGGCTACTGCTTTACCGTAAGTGTTCCAATACAGTCAGTGTCCAATGCCAGGGATAGCTCCCTCTCTAGTTGGAGAAATTGAAGGTGCTGACTCTAATTTCATACAGCTTTGCAGGTGTTCAGCGGTGACAAGATCAATTAGTTTTGGTTCGCCTTTTCCTTTTCATTCAACAAGCTATTGCTTCTGTCCATCTGTATTTCCAATTCAAGCTTCATAAGCATTTGTATCAATTATGACAGTGTAGGGATTTACTACTGCAATAGGCTTTGGGTTCTATTTATTTATTTATTTATTTATTTATTTATTTATTTGATCACATTCAGATAGACTAATAGGAATTGAACTGAAAACAATTGGCCACTTCGTAGGTGATGATTAGAGTAAAAGAAGTGTACTGAAACCCTGGTATCTTTTTTGTTTGTTTGTTTTATTTATATGAGTGTGCTATAGCTGTCTTCAGCCACATCAGAAGAGAGCAACCCATTACAGATGTTTTGAGCCACCATGTGGTTGCTGAGAACTGAACTCAGGACCTCTGGAAGAGCAGTCAGTACCCTTAACTGCTAAGCCATCTCTCCAGCCCTGGAGCCTTGTTACCTTATTCCTGTAGCTTGAGACTTATGACAACCAGGTGTTATTTATGGTTAACACATGTACTTTTTTCCTGATATATTTTAATAATCTCTACTTAATTGGTAAGGAAACTGAAGCACAAGGAGGTTGCACACATTTTACCTGAGGTTCTTCATCGGTGTAAATCATTGGTGGGATTGGATTGGAGGTTACCTAGTGTGTTAGTCCCTGCCTTTAACCACTATATCTTATTTGTGATGCTTTGTGTAATTGATTTTTGCCTACAAAGTATTTAAAGAGTTCCTTATTCATAAAGTATTATACAAACTAACTTTGGGAATATGAAGAAATGAGCCCAGTTACATTCTACAAAGCACATCAAAACTCAAGGAGAGTGTGGGGCATGGCCATTCTACACTACACATTAGCGAAGTCTTCTCCCCACCCCAGCATCTCTGATTCTTCACTGGGGAAAGGGAAAGACCTCAACTGTTTGCAAGATCACCAAGTCACTTCCCTAGGAGAGCAGAGTGGTTGCTGAGCTACGCATCCACCAACAGATGAGTTGTGTCCGGGGAAAAGAAACTGAATTCCTGGCCACCCAGCTAGCAAACCTGTGTTAAGGAATAGGAAAGGCGAGAGCCGAGATTCAGAACTACTTGGATATGTTAGATTCTTACTTTTAAATAGTACAAGTCATCAGCTGTTTATATGTCATCAAAAAAAGAAAGACAGACGAAATGGAACAAGCACTTGTACCTTTCATATTTAATTAACATAGTGCTGTATTTACAGTTGTATTTCTACAGAAAAGGGCAATAAGAAAAGCAGGAAGGGGAGGAAAGCAGGTACAGGGTTAAATATCAGGAGTCTCAGCATATATCATTTAGCAGGGTCAGGGCTTCTCAGTCCCCGTGTCTTTAGAGTCGCAGGTTGGGTGCCCTTGTTTGGCAAAAATAAATTCATTTTTGTTAAATCTATAGGAAGCATGATCTTGGCCAATGTACCAGCCTCCTAGGAATACTAAATGTACCCCATTTTGTTTATAGGAAAGAAGCAAATTAAGACAGACCTCTTTTGTGCAAACCATAAACTGCGTTTAACAAGACCAGGGGCTTGGGAATCTATGGTGAGGCTGTTTGCTTTTCCTGGCACCTTGTTAAACATGGTTGAAAGTTTGCATGCTGGGACACAGCCTACGTTCTCTTTGTTCCTGGGAATGGTTTGAAAGGGCCTGGTAGACCTGGGCAGACCAGCTGGAATTTCAAACATGGCTGGAAGAGAGCAGGGTGCTCACTAGCACCCACATCTGCTAGACCTAAAGACAAGCCCTCAGAAGAGTGAGACATTTTCTAACACTGCCTCAGCATCTAATGATGCTCTTATAGAGCTGTTCTTCCTATATCTACATGAAATCCTCCATCCTGTAGTTCAGTGCAACTCCTTTTGTTCAGTCCTGAATAAAGATGGAAAACAGCTGGTCAGCATTCCCTGTAGAATAATTCTTGAAGTACTTGAAAAGTATTATTAATTTTCTCATAGCCTTCCCTCCTCCAGAGCAATACGGTGGCTGTCTTCAGCCTGCTTCCCCATTTACCTTTCTCTCCTGGGTTTCAGGTTCTTCTCCGGCTGCTTACTTCCAAGAGCCACATGGAAATCTAAATGCACTTGTGTGTGTGTGTGTGTGTGTGTGTGTGTGTG
>NC_034602.1:5688595-5727470 GCF_900095145.1 Mus pahari | reverse complement strand
TTGACAGTGTCTTTTGCCTCACAGAAGCGTTGCAATTTTATGAGGTCCCATTTGTCAATTCTTGATTTTACAGCACAAGCCATTGCTCTTCTGTTTAGGAATTTTTTCCCCTGTGCCCATATCTTCAAGGTTTTTCCCCACTTCCTCCTCTATCAATTTCAGTGTCTCTGGTTTTATATGGAGGTCTTTGATCCACTTAGACTTGAGCTTTGTACAAGGAGATAAGAATGAATCAATTCTCATTCTTCTACATGATAACAGCCAGTTGTGCCAGCACCATTTGTTGAAAATGNTGTCATTTTTCCACTGGATGGTTTTAGCTCCCTTGTCAAAGATCAAGTGACCATAGGTGTGTGGGTTCATTTCTGGGTCTTCAATTCTATTCCATTGATTTACCTGTCTGTCGCTGTACCAGTACCATGCAGTTTTTATCACAATTGCTCTGTAGTACAGCTTAAGGTGTACTTAAGGTGATTCCACCAGAGGTTCTTTTATTGTTGAGGATGGTTTTTGTTATCCTAGGTTTTTTATTATTCCAGATAAATTTACAAATTGCCCTTTCTAACTCAGTGAAGAATTGAGTTGGAATTTTGATGGGGATTGCATTGAATATGTAGATTATTTTCGGCAGGACGGCCATTTTGACTACAGTTAAGTCTTTTAAAATATTATCCCATGACATACTGTGCAGTACTGTTTTAGGTGTGTCCATGAAATCAAAGATGGAGTGTCATTCTATGTGTCTGTGTATGAGGATCTACATACTAACACTGATAGTCAGTAATAGCTTCTTAGAAGCCATTGTTAGAATGGATTCTGAGGTTGTTTATTAGCAAGTGTGAAGTAAGAACATTGAAATGATTGTTCCACAGCATCATCTGAGAATAGAAATACATATGGCAGCACTTTTACTGAGTTATATGGGGCTAAGCAAGAGGTCCACAGTTAAAATTTAAAATAATTGTGAAATTTATTCTTTCCTTCTTCATTAGGTAGCATGGTCTCTATATTGACCCATCATGTATTAATCTCTCATTTACTTTGACTCATATACCATGACATTTTATTACCCTTCTTTTCTCTGAATCTTGCATTCTGTTGGCTACCAAGCAATATTGAAAAGCACCACCATTTGTCTGTCATATCCTAGGAATTTGTCAATTCTGTGCATTTGTTCCTACAGCTCAATAGGTGGCCAGCTTGCCTTCCCCACCCCAGGCTGCTGTCACCAGAGGTTTATATTTGTTTAGTGCAAGTCATTGTTTAACCACCAATGGCCAGTGCTGCTTAGTGGCATTCATTAAATGCGTCTTCTGATTGTCTTCCGCAGGTTCCTCAAGTGGCTACCATCTAAACTACTTAATCTAATTTTTTTTTCCATTTTCAAATAAACATTACCTTCTTCAAAAACGATTTAATTTTTTTTTTACATATTTGGAGCATATTTTTCTACCTATTAAAATGTGCTCTTCTGTTTCCATCTACCTAAATTTTGTGTGCACATAATCATCCACAAAGCTTTCTACTAGCTTATCACTTTATAGTGGTGTCTCTGTTATCTAACTTTGTTCTACAAATTCATTCTCTTTCCTAGCCCAAGTAGTTAGTCTACCATACTAACTGCTTTGTGTAAGCTAGTTTCTCCTCTCTCTCCTTATGGCCGAGTTCCTTTCAGGGGCCTCTTTACCTATATATCTTACTTCCTTTCCATCTGTATCAATCTACCCCACAGCAATGGTTTTCCCAGAAATCATATTCCCAAAGTTCCAATCCTATGACCCTCCAAATAACCATGCTTACATCTTTTTATTAAAAGCTAATTCTTTAAAAAAAATAATTCAATTACTCCTTACAGATTTAGGTAGATAGATTAATATTTCAGAAGGTATAGTTATTGGTGACACAAGTAAAGAAAATGTATTTGGAGATCATACATAGTTAATAAATGATTCTCTTTGGATGAAGAATAAAAGTGATTTCTTTTTGACAGGGCTTAAAGTATTATTAATTACACAGATTCTAATATGGTATTGGGGAACAGCAAGGAAAGGCATGGAAATGGAATTTCTCACCTGGATTCATAAAAAGGTAAGGAAATGTTCACATTTCTCTTTTCTGGTGCAGTGAACATATCAGAAAACTACAGGCAAGCTGCTCATCTAGAAAAAGTCTTGATTAGTCATTAGTACATAATAGTCACTAAAGCAATCAAGAGAGAGCAGAGATGAACCTGTTGACCACAGCGTATCTCTCATGTTTTGATATGCCATTCTTTTGCTGAGGAAGGTTTTACAACTCAGGCAGGACACTAGAGGACCTCAGCAATGGCTTTCCTTGTGTCCCCTGTATGAGCATGACGGTGGAGGTAGCTCCAACCCACCTGAGAGACAAAGCACAATCATACTATAGTGTTGCGTCTCTGGGTCACAGCATAGTGGCTTAATTGATTTATACTTTAATCTTTTCAAAAGGCAGCTGAGTGTCAAAAGTCTTTCTTTTGTGTTTTACTGCAAAACTGGTTGTCAAACAACCTCCACTCATTTAATAATTTACCCCATTTTGTAGAAGAAAGGCAACTGACATGCAGTAAATCTACTCCATATTTAAATTACCACACTGAACAATAACGAGAATGAAAAATCTAGTCCATTATTTAAAATTAAACATATATGAAACTGTTTTGTCCAAATTATCACCAAAGGCTGTAGTTTAAAGGGAGAACTGAAGCCCTGAGAGGAATAAAAATGCCTAACGGTGCTTTGAGAGTGGGCCTGGGGTTATTTATTCTATTTTTTCTATACATAAGGAATTGAGCTAAATGAACAATGTTTAAGCATGTCAGAATTTCATCAATTTTGCATGAGTATTCTCAAATATCCTGGTGGGGGTAATTGCTTGCAAATACATTTAAACTAATGATATGTTATATCCTTACTTGATATAAAACTATTAAAAGATACGTTATTGCATTTGACAATGCCGTGCAGCTGGGTCAGATCTTAATGACAGATTTCTGCATTTGTGAATTAAGATACAGTCTGCTGGAAGCAAATATTTTGTAAAAATGAAAGCTATATACTATGTAAATTTGATCATTTATCAAAAAGTTCTTTTGTAGGATACTACAGGAGTTAAAAAGAAGAGCTTTGCCCTTTTCCTAAAATTGGAAAAGGACTCTGGCTACAAGTGAACTTTTTACCTTGTACTTCTCAGCAGGGGAGTGAGAACTCGTGAAAGACTCACATAGACTGTGGTTTTCTACACTCCCATGTCACCTGACTGACACGCCTTGGAACAATTTAAAAAAGTATCCCTTTCCTCCTTTAAACACACATACACACACACACATACACTCACACACTCACACTTATTTTCCTAGTGAATCAAACTTGGCCAAAAGAATTATTGGATGGAGAAAATAATTCAAGGGAAAAATAAAATTTAAAAAATCAACTTGCAGAAATAGTTTTGTAAAAGAAAGTGTAACGGGGCTGCCAGGAGTCTTTGGTCCTTCATTTTCAGGGGCATCACCTTTTTATTTTAGCCCATTCTCAGTTTTGCCTGAGGTCAATAGAGAGGCTCTAGTTTCTATCAGCCTCAGTTAATTTGTCTGGTCCTGTGATCAAAATCCCAGTGTGATTTCTCTTATTGATGACGAACTAAAGTGCATACCAATTTGTTTCCAGTGCAGACAGATTGTGAAGTAGACATTCATGTTTGTAGCTGGAGCTGGCTTGACATCCCACTGAAGTCTCAGGTGATGTTCATCCCATTGGAAGTCAAGTGATGCCATGATTTCAGGGAGGGATTGATACACTTCCCTAATTATTTCTTAGGACTTTGGTTTGTATTTAATATGTAATTCCAAAGAAATGCATTATCTACACAATTGCCAAGTGAAAAACTCTCATGAAGGCAAATGCATCTCACTGAGACAATGCTGTAAGATGCTGCTATATATCCAGAAGCATCTTCATGGTGTTGAAATAATATGAGCATTAAATAAAGATGTATCCTTGTTCCCATCATTACAGAAAGCTTTCCCCAAATTATCGTTATGAACGTTTAGTTGATCTACAAGTGATGAAGGGATTTCAGTAAATGAATGGCTCTAGGGTCCAGTCCACACATAAAAGTTTCTGATAGTACCAGCCTAAGAAAGGCCAACTACTCTGCAGAAGTTGTGATCCACCCACGTAAACTCCACACTGGTATCACTTGTGTACCTTTTATATGGGCATTTGTGAGAATCTACACACATACTCTCTCTCTCTCTCTCTCTCTCTCTCTCTCTCTCTCTCTCTCTCTCTTACGCACACACAGCAGCAGCAGCAGCAGCAGCAGCAGCAGCAGCAGCAGCACTCAATTGGTGACTTGGAGGTGAATAAAATAAAGGGAAGATAAGCTTGCCTCTGGAGTAAGGGGAAGATACTCAGAAGCTGACTCTTCACAGAGTGAAAAATTACATATTGTCACTTGGTGTTGCATATATATGGAGTGCTCTCCTTGATACATATGGTCACTTGGTGTTGTATATATATGGAGTTCTCTCCTTGACTCAGCAGCTGAGCACGGCAAAGAACAGTACAATAGACCTTTACTGCAAGAGTTACAGTTATATGGCAATTCGCATACATATTCTCACCCTTCTTTAAAAAGTATATAGGCTCTGATTTTCAACATCATTGAAGATTATTACAACTTCACTTCATAATATACTGTAAATTTTATTATAAAGCACCAATTCCCGGGCTCCTAAGAACAATCTGAGGCAAGAGTTTTCTATACTTCCTACTTTTTCAGTAAAGCAAGGGACCTAATGAAGGTCTTTATACAAATTTCCCAGTTATCAGGTAAAACTTTCACATAGAAAATCTGTCACATGTTGTAAAATTTCTTTATGTTATCAAACGCTAATGATGACTCTGAACACAGCCCACAGAGGATCTTTGAAATCCTTCATAAAACTGTATTCCACCCCAATCTCAAAGAGACCTTGGAAATTCCACCACTCTGAAGACGCCGGTTTGTAATTAGCACGGTGCGGGCTTCTCTGCCCTCTGAAACTATAATGTTAATTACAAAAATTACACTGTGTTTAAAAGTGCAATTAAGAGACTCCACTACACAAAGGGAATCTTGGAACCTCTTTTCACACTTTGAAGCCAGGTCATAATGTAGCCCATAAAAGGCGGCCAAGGCTCATTCCCTTTTAGAGGCTTCGGAAGACCAGAGCACGATCTCAGTGAGAATACATTCTACTGAGCTCCACAGCGCCTTAATGAACAGTGTTCTACCTGGAGCAAAGGATTAAGCAAAAGGAGAAAATGAGCTGAAAAATGATAGCCGCTCTGCTCGGCACCCGGCATGGCTGCTGTCAACATAATGGCCAGCTTGGGTCAGTACTGGGCCAATTCTGGAATCATTTGTCTAGTCCTGGTGGCTGCTGGCTCTCAATGTGGGACCTATGTCTATGGAAGCAGAGTGAGGAGGTGAGCTAGGATAGATTTAGGACTACTTTGGTACTTCATTCAGAACAGAGCACTAGTAAGACATATTGGAACAAAAAACAAGGTAGATCAGGGAATAAGCTCCACCTCAAACTTCTGGGGTAAAATAAAGGGATGCAGTTACAAAATGATGGTGATAAAATTTTGGGACATTTTAATTTTGGGACCCAGGCAACATGGCCCGTTTTACAATATGCCAGTGGTTAATTAGTTCAAAGTGCAAGTTTGTAGAGTAGTGGGTCAGATATTGGACAGGAAATCAAAGCCTTGATTCTTCTCTCCAAAAGTGTGATATTTATCAATTATTTAAATTCATAGACTTTCAATTTTCACATCAGAATAATGAGCATAATACAGGTCAGAGGGAACTATGATCAAGTCATCTGGAACTAATATTGAAAGCAAATCTACTCACCAGTTTGTACAATAGTTATGACTCCCTCCTTGTCATTTCAGCGATGCCCTGCTAACAATGAGGCTATCAACTTGGGTAGAAGACCCTTTGCTTGCTTTATTACTAGTGAAATTTTGATACCTGCCTCCATCTCCAGCCTCAAGATCTCAGGCCTCCAGCCTTATTTGGAAATAGAAAGTCTTTCCAGATGAAAATAGCATGAAGTCATTAGGGGCCTTTATCCAATATGATTTATGAATTAAAAAACAAAACAAAGCAAATGTGGACATAGAGGGAGAGGTACGTGAGGTACGTGGGGTACGTGAGGCACGTGGGGTACGTGAGGCACGTGAGGTACGTCAAAACTGAAGGACAGGAGGGGCTTCCCTCAGATTAGCAAAGTGGGTCTCTTCTCTCACAGACTCCCATAAAGTACCTTCCTGACTCTCCCTTAGTGTACACCTTTGGCCTCAGGAGCCGCAGGGCTGTGAGGCAGTTCCTGCTGCTATGCCTCAGTTTGCAAGACTTAGTTCCAACAGCACTAGGAGCTTACATGCTGAAACCAGGTCTTTCTTTAGGTCTTTTTTTTTTTTTTAATTATAGAATATCTTACTTACCATTCAAACATGCTTACATACATACATAATACTTTATGTCATTATCCTTGGATGCATAAAGTCTTTTTAAGCCAACCTTTTGCAGCAGGGACTTTTGTCATTTTGACTCTAGAAACCTATTTTGTTTGCTTTGCTTTAAACTTCCTTAGAGGACAGACCGTTGTGTGGCAATCCTTCTATTCTGGTGGTTTTCCCAGGGTCAAAACTGAGAAGTCTCCCTCTCACCGTGGAACGGAACCACAATCGTGAACATTAGCGAAGTTTCCAGAATGAAATCAGGCTGGGGACCTGTTCCTTATATGCATGTCCTGGGGACCTGGGGACCTGTTCCTTCCATGCATGTACTGGGGATCTGGGGACATGTTCCTTTCATGCATGTACTGGGGACCAGGATACTGCTCTAGAATCTCAGATGAGAGAAATACTTGCTCTGGAAAGAAAAAATTATACAATAGATAAAATGTTTGTAAAACCCAAGAAGACATTTTGACAGCCTTTGTTATGCCCCCCTTTGCCCCTTCTTCTTATTGACAAGAGGCATATGTACACACATGCTTCTAGACACTCATGCTAAATACATCCTAAATGGAGAATTTCTCCTCTCTCAGGCTAGATTTGAGCTCTGCATATTTTGCGTATTGTACCTGCAAACCCTTCAGAGATGGCTTTCTTGGAGGACTATACGCATCTGAGTTCATTCATATACGCTGCCTGAGCACATTCATCAGTGGACGTTTAGAATCTCTGTCCGCTGCAAAGGCTATACTTATTTATCTTAGCTATTCTGTCCTCAAAAACTCTGATGAGACCTCTGAACTGGGGCAGGCACTTTAGTTAGTCCTTCCTTCCATTTACAAATAAGTTCCTTGTAGCATCTAATGTGAAAACTCCCAACGCTACCCCTAAATTATCTTTTGTAGAAGTATTAAAACAGAATTGACCGTGGGAGAGAAAAATTTCTTTCCTCAAACTTTCCCCACCCATTTTCCCTCCCCCCAAAGTCCTGTGCAATGTGCTGCCCACTAGCCTGGGCTATTTGGCCCATGTGTGTGGAAAAATTCCCTTTCTCCTCCTCCATCTTCTACCTGCTCAACTCGTTACAGAACCAGACAGTTTACATATGTGATCCTTCCTATTTAGAAAATTAATGGTGTTTTCTGGCTCCAAATCACAGCTTGTGGTGCTCGGCAGGCGATGAAAAACTTGGCCAGCTTCAGCAGCAAGGCAGCCATTAGAAAATTAACCCTTGGTGACCAAGGAGCAAAGGTAGGCGAGCAGGGTCCTGGAGATGTGGCAGGCTGTAGCTTTCAGGTGTCGATACATATGTTAGCCATGTAGGAACAGCACACATGGGGCCCCCTGAGAGCTCCTAGCTAGCATGTTTGTGGCTGCCCACTGCAGAGAGGGCACGGACATAGCTCTTGGCAGCCAACGCAACCAATATGCCACGCTTTTTATTAGAGCTCAGGAGAACACCCAGAGCCTGGCTTTGGAATCCCAGCCATCACTGTCTTGGCTCCACCTGATTAAAAGATGTGCCATTCATCGCCAGCCATCCCTGCCTCCATTTCACACCCCGTGCAGTGCTCTCTCTGCCTGCCTCAGGAAATGGCTGACCTCAGAGAGACAGAGTCATAAAAGCCAGGGCAAGAAACTTTAAAGTGATTAATTCCACATTAACTTAAGTCTCCTTTGCATGCTTGTTTGTTTTCTGGATTTTTCTTCTCTATAACATATTTTCATGTGTGGTTTGGATCTCCCCCCCCCCCACCGTGTGTGTGTGTGTGTGTGTGTGTGTGTGTTTGTGTGGTGTAGTATGTTAGGGACACAAGGGTGGTCAGAGTCAAGTTTAGCATTGGAATTAAGATTTTCTGAGGGCAAGACTTCATTGTTAAGAATTTTTGTTTTCACAGAACATACAGAGCCATGGATTATAAGAGTTCATATCTAGCTTGGAATTCATCCTCCATATATAAATTTTCTTTATCCTATTCTACTGGAACCAGTAACACTGACCCCTAAATCCAATGGGTAGGGCTGTGCCTTTCTGTAGTCACCTGTTAAGTAGTTGAGGTCCATGGGCTCTATCAGACCTGGCTCTCAGACAGCACTAAGGAGAGACCCTGATGGCCCACAGTGCAGCAGACAGGAGGAGCTGGCATCTTAGTCCTCGTCTCATACACCTAGGGTGCAATCCTGAAGTGCATTTTTATTTTTAGGTTCCTGGTACAAGAAAACACAGCTGCTTATTTTACTGCTTCTGAATGCTTGCTTCATGGTATTCAGAGAAATCAGGCTATATTCATCACTAACATTGTGTAACACCAGCTTTAATACAAACACGGTAAATAACACTGGCACATTAATTACTCCTTTCTAGTTCACTTTGACAAAAATGTACTAAAATGAAGACTAATATAATTATAGATGATGTATTTTCAATTAGCTTTTGTTAATACTATTAATAAGATTAATAATATATACTAAAATGTCAATATGCTTGTCTAAATAATTTTTTAAATCACCCTTTTGGGTTGCAGCATCAAACATTAAGGCACATAGTCTTAATTACACATGATCATCAACAAAGTTAAATGGCTTCCATCCCTCAAGAGTGGCAGAGATAGAGAAGCAAGCACCTAGCCTGTGGGTGAACTCACCTTTCTTAGTACACTTTGCCATGTCTGTCAACATTAGTGTTTATGGAGAGACCACAGCTACCTTAGCTCAGAGCTTTGCAAAGTTCTCCAGAGTGAGGGCTACTCACTGCATAGCTTATGCGCTAATCCACACACATATCAATGACCTCCTTCTGAACTGAATGATAAAATGCACCTTTTCCCCCTTCATCATTTTAATAATATACAGCACAATGGTGACTGCTGTTAATGTATAGAATTAATTGCCCCAGTGAGACATTTCTTCAGAAAAAGCAATAATAGCTGGATTCTCCTTGAGATCTGAAAACCCTCTGGTATACTAATAAAATGAAAAAGGTTCACAAAATAATATCCTAAATAATTGGGTTCCCTGCTCCAAAGGACCCCATGTTGTTCCTCTTAAGTGTTCTAAAAAATGGCGATTATTCCTTGGGACTTAATAAAGCATAATTGAAAAAAATATCAGTGAGAACGACCCAGTGCGGTGCTACCATGTCTCTTTAGTATTTCTGAAGGTGAAATTGTTTGCACTTTCTTCATAGTAAGAAGAACAGTTTTGGCAGTAAATAATATTGTGTACTGGGATGATAACATCTTGGTGATGTGCCCTGATTTCCTCACTCTGTGTGTGTGTGTGTGTGTGTGTGTGTGCGTGCGTGCGTGTGTGTGTGTGTGCAGTTATTATTAAACTTTTCAACAGCCAAAAATCACTGAACTGTTCCTTTCCAGAAACTAGGAAACTGCCTTGTCCTACTGGGCAGCATTCACAATCAAATTACTGTCTTTTGAAGTGTGTGTGTGTGTGTGTGTGTGTGTGTGTGTGTGTGTGTGTGTAAGGGGTGGGGGACACAAAACTGTCCTGTCTGTATAAATGTTTTTATTCCTGTAGCTTGTCTTTTTTTCCTAATTTAGACATAAAGACTTAGCCAGACTGATAATCTTTCCCACTGTTCCCCCTCCCTCGACTCATTGTAACCTGTTTATTTACTTCTTCTAATGACACAAAATTAAAGGAGGAAGAATGAGAGCAAGGAGAGAAGAAAGAAAGGCAACAACTGAGAAGGAGGAGCAATGATGAGCGTGGCAGAAATGCAATGGGGCCCGAGGACAGAGCAGGGGCTGCAGGAGCGACAGGATGCTGGAGATAGTTGTCCCAGCTACGAGATAAAAGCTACATTACATGAAATTAATGGAGGCTGTCTGAGACATACATGAATCACTGTTTCACCACTAAGAAGCCGGCACAAAAGAATAAAGAAATCTGAGTACTAACTACATCTTCAAAGGTCTCCTATTTACCCAGCTACACTGGGTACTGACACAAGTGGGGGGAAATATAAGGAAAAAGGCACTGCTGTGATCGAATGAATGCAACCATATGAGCTATATTGGAGCCGTATGCATCCTATTTAGCTGATATCAAACACAGTTTAATGAAAGTTAAATAGTTTCTGAGGAGTGCACGAGCTGGAACAGATTAGATTCCACCGAGGGGTCTCTCAGCATATTGTTGCTCACATGTATTCCCTGCTCAGGGCTGCTACAATTCCAGCACTCCATTAGCAATACACAAAAGACTTATGCAGATAGTGGGCATAAGCTCCAACCGCCATGTTGAGAAATAAAACACACACACACACACACACACACACACACACACACACACACACACACACTCGGATGAAGGTTTTGTTCAATGTGTTCATCTCAAGATAGATCTCTGTCATTCGAAACTGATAAGCGCTTTTGTGGATAGGAGGAAGAAGCTGCCTATATTTTGAAGGAGAAATCTGCAAGCTGCCTCTAGGAGAGATTGCACAAGGCACATAATGAAAGTTTGATCTCTCAGAGGACAATGGCCTGGGTGACTGTGACACCCGCCCTTGTGGTCTGCAAGCTACATCTGGCCCATAGGTACCTCTGCTGCCACCATCTCATGAAATTTTGGGGGTGCCTTGGTCTGCAGATGCCCTTATGTGGTATATCTGTAGCAGCTTTTCACTTTAAAAATGTCCATTCTTTCCATAAACCCTGCCTGCCTGTCTACTCACAGGGCTGTTACAGGAACTGACAGGATGGCAATTAAGAAATGTATTACTTGCCAAACAAAGATTTGTTTTTAACTTTTTCATGACTAGTCATGAGCTTTTTGTTGTTCTTGTTTTGGTTTTGTTTTTCTTGTTTGTTTAGTTTAGTTTTGTTTTTGTTTTGTGTTCTGTCCAGCATCTGTGGCTCCATCTTCACTGAGCTGAGCACACAATGGCCTTTTATTTAGATAGAAATAGGACTAGCCCTTTATATTGATCTTTTAATAAAAATGGTTAGAATGGCTGGTTAGCATCACTTGCTCCCTTTAGATGGAGGGGAAAGAATTCCTTTCAACAAGGGCTGCTCACAGTTCCACTAGTGTCTAATTGCAGCCAAACGCTGCTGGTCGGCTCCCGCATGCCATCCCCATGCTAGACCTGCTATAGAGATTACTCATGGTCTCTCTGAATGTGAAGAGCTGGCTTTGCACGAAGATTCTCTACTTGGAACAATTTTGAAACTACTCATACCTACAAAAGATTTTTAGGATACATTTTTGGTTGGGCCCATGTGAAAATGCTACTGGCATTGAGCCAGGGATGCTGTCACCATCCTAAAAGGGGACACTGCCTTGTGTCCATAGCAAAGACCTGTCTAGTTCCAAATGCCAGCACTGTTGCCCTCTGGATGGGTGATTGTTTGCTGTGGCTGTACAAGGTGAAGGCAGCAGAAAGCTTTGAACTCTGGTGTGCCTCTACCTGCTCCTCAGGAGGTCAGGACACAGTTTCCAGAAGGCTCCAGGGACTGAATGAGACTCTTGTAGCACTTTGTTTTGGGAAATATGCTTTAAAAACATTTTTTAGCCAGGGTCAATGCTTTAACTTTTAGGAAAGCCTTTTTACTTTCTTGGCTGCCTAAGGTTAGGGACAAGATATCTTTTTGTAAATTTAACCAAGGAAAACTCAAGCAGACATCATTACACATGTGCCCTACACTCCTTATCAGGACCCAGGAAGAGGTTTCTGAATATCATTCAAATCTTTTTAGCAGGGTTGAAATGTTCTCTGTCATATCTCCTTTCTCCCACGTCCTTTTGTGACGGTTCATAGAGAAAAGTGTGGCCTCATATTTGGAACAAGAGTGCCAGTTTAAGGTAGCCTGATGGGATACTAGGTAACTGGCTCTACTATCTTATCTTGGTTCTTGAATGAAATCTCATTCAGAATAAGAGTAGGTAATGAAGTTGTTGCTGGCTGCTCAAATTTTTCTTCAGGGACATCAAGAGTTTTCTCCCCATCTTCTTGTTGCCACAGTGTATCTCAGTGCTCATCACAGTGTTCAATGTGCCATCATGTATGCAGTGGTGTTGGTTTCATCTGGTAGTGGCAGGATAGAGGCTATTGTCCTGGTTAGTGACATCGACCAGTCAGAATACTTATAAAAATGTTGAAGGGCACGCCCCTTACTTCCTCTTAGATTTTTGCTACTCAGATAATTAGGAATATAACATCCATGTGACTGGAAGTTGGAACGTAATTTATAATGAACTGATAGCAAAGTTTATCTACTATGACTAATAATCATAATGTAGTAATGATAATGTCAGTCATAATAAGAAGCTAATTAGAGTGGAAAACAATATGTCTCTTAAGAAACCTTACATAGCAGAGAAAATAAAGACATGGAGTTGGCACAACGTGGACTAATTCGTTTAGCACAGTGAACTCAAGTAGCAGCACTTGCAGGGAGTGATTGATTGACCTGGGAAATAATTCATGTGGAAAGTAATTGATTGAGGATAATGCTCAGCCCACTTTTACCTGTGACAACTGGAGTCAGATGCTGCTGTATGAAGTAGCCTAAGCAACTACTTCCCATGAAACAACTTCTTACATGTTCTTAAGTGCAAGTATCTGTTGGCCTGAGCATCAAGTTGGGGAGCAGGCTGGCTGCCCTGGTGATGGGAAAGGCACAGTTATATAAAGAATACGGTTAAGGTGATGAGACTCCGTTCCTGCAGACTGGAAAGGACTGGGGATATTTTGGAGAGAGTTCTAAAATTGTGCAGTAACAATTCAGGACTTGGTGAATTTTTGCAACGGTTTCTTTTCAACCTGCAGGTGGCATTAGTAGTAAAATTGTATTTTCTATCATTCCTGAGAAAATATACAGCAATGGAGTGAGAGACACAGTAAAGGGACTTCCCAGCACGACTCAATCAGAGGAGCAAGCCCGATTCATTGCAGATGGTTTTTTGCTGTGTTTAATAATCTAGGAAACTCAATGATCCAAATCCAGAAATAGTAAACTACAATCCTTATAGGAATTGAAAAATCTGGGGAAGTTTTTTTTTCTTTCTCTTGAGTTTGGAATAAAAGCACACTTCTATATGCATACATACACACATGTCTTGGTGTTTCCATTTCTATGTGGGAGGCCAAGCGTCTGAGCCCTGGGAACAAACTCCATTCTTTACTTACAGGGCGAGAATTGAGAATGGAAACTCTAACAAAGTGTGATTGAAGCTCTGTGAATCCAATCCATCAAGATTTTGACTTGCTGCTTCTGGGCCCTGCCTCAGCCCAGAGAGGCTGGGCTTGGGGCAGCGTGTTGATTTCTACCAGTTTCCAGAGTGGGGCTGGGTTGTCAGAGCTTCACTGGGCTCCTGCAACTCTTTCAACTGTACAAGTGAGGCAAATAGTAAAGTGCCTGGACTGGAGTTTGGCTGCAACATCTTTGCCAATGCCCTTTCCCCAGAGTTTAAGTCAACTAGTAGTGTTTGAGATGAGGAATGAAAAGATTGAACTGAGAAATGGAGCAGCTCATAATGTTTGCTGGGTAAGCAGCGAGCATGATCCCCAGCGCTCCAGGAAAGGAAAACCAGTTTTAGTAGTGTGATCTCAGTCCTTCGGAGGCAGAGACAAGTAGATCCCTGGCTCTTACTGGACAGCCAGTTTAGCGTATTTGTTGAGTCCTAGGCCAATGAGGTACCCTGTCTTAAAAAGAACAAAGTGGATATGCCAGAGGAATGATATCTCAGGTAGAATCCTGACATACAGCTTACACAGCGTTCGCACCACGCTGGCCATATCCCCACCCCCAGCCCCAGGTTTACTAGAACACTGTAAAGATAAACATCATCCTAGAGTTAACATTTCCTTTTCTGAAGATCCTCACATTCAGATGTTGCCTCCGGGTCCTTCACATTGGATCCTTGAGGACTCAGTTCATTTCAAACATCCCCAATCCAATTCTACCAATACTTCCCCAGTCATGAGTCTATTTCCTCAAGATCTTTCTGAACAAAGCACACTAAGTCAACATTTCACCAAGTTAAGACTTACACATTCACTGAAACTGAAAGTGCAAGCATGTATGTGTCGTGTTCTTATGCGCTACTGCCTAGTATCTCTGTTGCTCTGGCTCCTGGCCCAGGAACTCCACCTTCTGCTAAGCACAACCTCACTTAGTGCTATCAAGTGAGGAAGTGTGCCATGGCCTGCATCTTTTGCTGCCTCTTAGGCATCCACTGCATTTTCACATGTTCCTTTCAGTAAGCAGCTGAGGTCCCAGGGACCAGATAACTCTCAAATTGTCCAGCTGTTGCATGGGCAAGTGATACAGCCACTCTTTCTCTCTCTTGGTATTATTATTCATCATCCTGAGGTTAGAGATACTTGGGTCTGCACAAATAATTCATTTGGACATAACAAAGAGCTTCCCCACTAAATACTCTTGTCCCTAAGCTGACTTCAGATCTTGGGTACAAGTGTTACCGTGACATGGTGGGATATAGACCAACTGTACTCAGTGCATACCACAGTGCTCCATTGGGCTTCCAGCCTTGACCATCATTTGGGGCAGAACCAGACCTTCCGAATACATACGATACACCTTGCTGAGCATAGATTCATGGCACACAAGGTTACCACTCCCTAGTGTCTAATTTGTCTTTTCTTCTAGATCTTTCTGAGAGCCGATACATCACATTTTCTTCTATCTGCTCTCTTTAATGCCAGATCATGATTTCCACTCCCAGAGGAGACCCAATAGTCTCTCTTCTGACCTAGAATATTATCTGAGCCAAAAATTAAATTTGGCCTGACTTTCTTTTTTTTTTTTTTTGTCATAAAAGAAAATCCCTTTTTAAAGTTTTTTTTTTGCAAATTGAAAAGTGATCATTTAAGATGTACCTAGTAGTATAGACTGACTATATATTTCCCTCATAATTCATATGCTGAATCCTCAGTATGAAAGAATTTGGAATTTAGGCTTTTAGGGTTGCTAGGTCACCCAGAGAGAGCCTTCATAGTAGATTTCCTGTCCCAGTGAGAAGGGCCATGGTGCTTACTTGTCCTCTTCTGAAGTTGAGGACACCACAGGATGCCTGTCTACAGAGCAGAAACAAACTCTCACAACAACCTAACCATGTGTCACCCGAACTTGACCACCCCTGCCACCAAAATTAGGGAAGCATTTTTATTTGGTTGTTTTGAGATAGATCCTACTCCCACTATGAAGCTCTAGTTGGCCTCAAACTGGCAGCAATTGTCCTGCTTAGCCTTTCAAGCGCTGGGATTAAAGATGTTTACCAACATGTCTAGCTGACTTTAGTCATCCCAGCAACATACTCTGTAGTACTCTGTTAAAAGTAGACAAGGACACATGACTAAAGATGTTTCACAATGGGCTGTAGAGTTCACAGATTTCTATAAAAATCACACAAAAATCAGGTGATCTTGGTGATCTGGACACAGGATTGCCTTGGTTTGAGGGCATGTTATCAGTAATAATCTGCCCTAGCTAAAAACATGACTCTTGGCAGTCTGGTAATGGTTTCTGGCCACTCCAGACATCAGACTGTAGGCTTCTGTGTCATGGAGAACATGGGACTTTAAGACAGTTGCTGTGACTCATGACTATATGATATAATGATCATCCCCCTAGACTGCTTTCTCTTCCTGGGTCCAAGGACTGCTCCTTTCCCTGGGGAAACTGCTGCTATTCATGCTCCAGGCCATGTGGGTCTGAGCTAGTTTTGTCATTCTCTTCTTCAGTACGTTACAGTTTAACTGTGTGATGATTTAACTATGCCTCCGAACTCTGGCATTTAAGGAGTAAAACACAGCAATGCTAGAAATCCAGTAATACTTTTGACCTTGAATTCTTCTGGGAATGTTTCTATTCTATTCTATAGATTCACACTAGAGTGGACCCAAATTACCCAAACACCATGCTCCCAAAGTCCTCCAAAACTAACACACATGCATGGATACATACATATATGAGTGCACCCTTATGTCTTTAAACACACAAAATCTAATCTAATTACTCATTTCTAAGTTCTAAGAACAATTCTGAAGAAATTTCACAATTAAAAAGCATTTACCACTTCGTGTTCTTCGAGCAGAGAACCAGCTGTTCTGTCTCAACTTTCTCATTTTGTAATTATAAGCCATCATGACACCAATTCTACACATTTCATAATGTTATCAAAATGAAGAAATGCTCTGGAAAACATAAAATGACTGTGTATACATCACAAGTGGCTCTACCTAGTTAACTGTTGTTTAAAGCATCTGTATTAGCTACAAAATATTTATCAATGTTCAGGGGTTAACCCGGCCTGATTTGAATACAATGTATGCCTTTGTAGACACAGTCTTATAGTCTCAGAAGGTACACACATCTTCAGAGTGCAGCTTTTACAGGCAGCAGTGTGTTAGAATTTATCTCACTCTTAATGAAAAGTCTGCTTCATCAAATCAAGAGAAATGGCTGTTTTATTTAAAAAAGAAAGAAGGAAGAAGAGGGAGGGAGGGAGGGAGGGAGAGAGAGAGAGAGAGAGAGAGAGAGAGAGAGAGAGAGAGAGAGAGAGAGAGAGAATGAATCAGGTTTTCAAAGTGGGTTTTATATGGAGAAGAATCCTCCTCAAGAGAATTGTGGAATATGCTTCTGTGGAAAGTGTGTTGGTCTTCATCACTTGAAGATGCACTGAAAGCCATTCAGGAAGGCTTGCCTGTCTTCCTTCCTTCCTTCCTTCCTTCCTTCCTTCCTTCCTTCCTTCCCTCCTTCCTTCCTTCCTCCATCCCTTCCATTCTTCCTAACTTCCACCCTTTGCTCCCCTTCCCTCCTTCCCTTCTTTCATTGTGTGTGTGTGTGTGTGTGTGTGTGTGTGTGTGTGTGTGTGCGTGTATGTGTTTTCTAGGCCCTTGAAAGGGTGAACATTGACCCAATATGTCTCGAGTATTGTTAATGAGGGACCTGAGACCCATTTGTTTTGACTAAGGTGTGTATATTTCCAAATTTCTGTGCCTTTAACAGACACATTTGTTCTAACCATATTGCAGCAGATCAGCATTGCTAGCCAATTCCCTCGAATTCTTAATTCTTGTTAACAACTCTGGCAATTAACCAATTACTCCTACCACTGAAGGGCTCAGGGAGGAAGGGACCTGTGATTTATAGCAGCACAGCGTCTGTGCTTGTTGACTTGAACTCAATTGACAGGCATTTTATTTAGAGACAGGATGGGCAGGTGAGTAGCCAAAAGACTGGAGGCAATCAAAAGGCTAAAACTGCCCAGGGGTGGCAGCTGCAGGGACTGCTTCCTGGCTCCTTGCCTGCCGTTCCTTGCCCATGGTTCATGTGCCTAGACCTTGCAAGAAAATCTTGGACATTGCTTGTGTGGAACAGATAGCTAATCTAGCATTGATGGTTCCAGAATGGCAGAGTTGCAGTGCTTGGGGAGATAGTAATTGTCCCATCTGAAAGTACAGGAAGTCTGTGCCTCCTGCCCCAAGGCCCTAATGAGTGGCCATTTAGACTTTTCTCAAATATGACCAGTAATTACTTTGGCAAGCAGTTTATTTCATTGCTATGTAGCACTGCTTGTCAAAAAAGTCTCCCTTTAAGTGAAACGCAACCTGTCGATTTGAAGTTTGGATCCAGTGGTCCTACGCTGAGAGGAGCTTCTGTGTGTCTGTCTCTGCCTGTGTTGAATTTACTGTAATGTTATCACGGCCTCTTAACCTTTCAGCATCTCCTAAAGGCACCTTCTTAGTTTTTCGTGCTCTGCTTTAATTGTGGTACCAGCATGTGCAAACATAATTATCTGCGTTGCATTCTTCAGAAGCCTTAGTCTTGTCTATTCATAGCCCATCTTGTCTTTGGTTCACTAAAACTATCAATTATGAGTGACTCATTTAACTAAAGCCCATAACATGAGCAGTAGCATTGTGGTGACATTTGATAGACCCTCTTTGTAATAACTTTGGATCTCTCTTTTCTCTTTCAAGAACGATTCCTAAGGCTATATGGCATGGCTTGAATTTTTGATGTGCTCTTTAGGAGTTAATAAAATTATAGGTACTTGTAAAGGCAACAAGAGAACAAGGGAAATGAGCAATGGCAAGACAGTAAGAAAAGGGAAGGTCACTAGGGTGGTGCTGGGGGACTTGGAAGACAGCTTTTTGATAGTAGACACATAATTACCCTTCAGGTAGGACCCAGCCGATGTATATACATGTACTGTTGTAAATGATGTGAAATAGGGTGCTAAAACTTCCCAGAGTCTGAATATCCTCACCCTCCTCCTGCTACTAGTAATACATGTGCAGTCATATCCTTTAGCTTGGGGCCTCCATAAAAGCGTAAGTGTTCTCTGGCAGGAGAATAGTAAGTCATTATCAGCTGGTGATGTCTCAGAGCTTGCTAGGGACTGAGTATGCCCCTAAATGTACAGGATGCAAAAGTGATCTGTTGTATCTGGGAGAGGATATGAATTGTATAAAAGCATAAATTTTTAACATATTTCATTTCTTAAGATGTAAAGAGGAAGAATGGAAAGAAAACTTTTGTGGATGTAAGCCCTCAGAGACTAGTAGGATAGCAGAACAGAGCCTCCTGCTGCAGTGTGGACTGTGGAAACTGAAGGGTTAAAAGGAGTATCTCAAAAGAAGTAGCAGTGGCCCAATGTTAATAAATTACCTAAGTTGAAAAGTATGAAGGACACCAAGGGAATGCCTATGAGTATTTCCAAGCTTGAGTTCAAGGACTGTGAGTTTTTGGGTAGAGAAAGTGCCCTGGTGTTTCTCCTGTTTGCCTAAAAGATTGATTAAATAGTCTAAAGAAGAGCCTTGGACTTTGAAAGTGCACAGCCTTATACCAGGAAAAAGAATACCTGCCTTTTATCCCCTTGGGTGTAGATGTTGACCATATTGCCTCATCAATGGCATCATTAAAGACCTATGTTAGGGGGAAAACGTCTACAAAAATGTTATTCTCATCCACAACTGTGAATTCTAATGAGAATAGGCTGGCAATTTACCATTGGAAGAGATGGATACTCATTTAAAATATCTATAGGCAGAACCTGGGGAAGGGTCCCCTAAAAAGGCCACTTACATCAGTGTTCTCCTAGGAATTAAAATGTAAATTCTGCTTTAGTACCAAAAGAATAGTATGCTTATAGGTTTTCTTATCTCAGAGGAAGAAATGAAGTTTGGATAAATGAATATTAGTAAATAAACAAAAGTAATTAATTAAATAAAAGCATATTTTGAGAATCAGTGAAATTGGGGGAATAATCTCCACAGTGGTATATTGAATGGGAGCCGACAGTTTATTGTGTTCACCAGGTGTGTAGTCTATTGTCCATCCTCACTGGATAAACTAAATACATTTGTGTAGTTTCTGGGTGTGAGAACAATGGAGGAGGCATATAAGAAAAATGTTGCCAGTGTGCAAGGAGCAGTGTTCTTGATAAGGCAGCCTTTTGTACTTGAGTGGGTTTTCTTCCCTCTGCCCAAGAATAAGACTTCCCTCATATGAAAAGGCAAATCCGCATGCCCTGTCCCTGCAAATGCAAGCAAGGATGTGCACATATGTCCCAAATTAATTCTCAGTCAAATTCAGACCCAGATTTGTGTTAATGTATTTAGCAAGTAATTAATTGTCCGTTCATTCATTAGCAGCATATTTTAAAACTTCTCGCAATATCCTCCCTCCTCCCTTCACAAGGTGTCACTTCCAAGAGACAGAAGGGCTAAAAAATATGTCCAGTTAGATGAGAACACACATTAGAAACAGAAAATTACACTTTCAACTGTAGTATATTAGTCATGGAAATGAAAAAAACATTTTGTTTTCTTTCACAATTTCACACACACACACACACACACACACACACACACACAAATACAGTGCAGATTATAGCTTCATCCGTGGGTGTTTTAGCATTTTTATGATTCCAGTTTAGTACAATGCTATTCTCTCTTGTACATTATAATTTTTCTTCCATTTGTAAATGACTTTATAGTTTTCTAAGCAGTTTCACATAAAGCAGTTCATTTGTGGAACTAATAGCATTTACATGGGATAACAATATCCTAATAGAATTGTGCAATTCACATAATGAGTTTAACATGTTATTAAAATGAATGCCACCTGACAAAGATGGAAGAGAGAACCAGAGTGGCCACCAGTCTTCAGGTGAGCTCTAACTGTCCCTGGATTGTAAGAGGCAGAGAGCACGTATGTCTTTACAGATCTCTTGGCGATTCTGTGCTCCCATATCATTTGCCCTCTGCCTGTCTCCATTTTTAATAAGCAGGACAATGAATTATGCCCGAGGAACGTAGAATCACAAGTCTTTATATCCCACTCTTTGCTTACTACACATAAAAACAAATACATGGTTCTTTTTGTTTGTTTATATATGTTATTATAATTATAAATCAATTAAAACTTGAGGTTGAAATTTAAATGATGATGGCTGTCATTTGTTAGGAACCGACAGGAGGATTTTGGGGTGTTTACACAGATGTAACGACAATCTGAGTCAATAGTTAAGATGAGCCAATAGCTCTTCTGCTTCCCCACCATGCCACACTAACCTCAGAGTACCTGTAATAGATGACCCAGGGTTGTGTCTCAGTCTTCAGCCTGATGAGGCACCAGCAGACAGTGCTTTTAACCTTAGAGCATCAGATTCCCCTTACATTCATTCTTTTTTGGTAAAATTTTTTTAAAGTTTTACTAAATTTTGAGGCATTCTTGAAGAATGAGTGTGAAGATTTGGGAAAATCAAGGAGAGCTGGTCAAGTGGGACTGTGAAAGTACATTTTCTTGTGAGGAGTACCATGAAGAAGCAAGCTTAAAGCTCAGGCACGAAAGGATG
Source organism: Mus pahari (assembly GCF_900095145.1). Classification (NCBI taxonomy): domain Eukaryota; kingdom Metazoa; phylum Chordata; class Mammalia; order Rodentia; family Muridae; genus Mus; species Mus pahari. The sequence goes on along the minus strand of NC_034602.1, from coordinate 5,706,081 downwards.
AAGGCATCGGGGGACCCTATCTTCCCCCAAAGACCTAGCAGAAAGATCCCAGGTTTTCACTCACCCCCTATTTAAGGTGGCGATTTGCTTTGTTGAAAATCCATGGACCCAACCTCACTTCTTTGTTTGGATCTACCCACAGCATTTGCCTCCTGAAAAGAACCCCTGACTTCAAGGAACTCCAGAGAGTAGAAACCATGTTAAAGATGGAAGGATAAAAGATGGGAGGGGGAGGAGGAGCTCATCCTTCTGCCTTTGCTGAGTGTCAGTCTTCTCTCAGAAACAACATAATGTAGCTTCTCACTGACCTGGGAGAATTTGGGACACATATACAAAGGAAGTACAGACCAGAAGTGTCTGTGGTACTGTATGATAAGAGGTATAATTTGGAAATAATGGATACCCTTTCCAAACATAGGTGGGGAAGAAAAATTCCCTTCTGTCAAACAGTTCTGAGATAGCTCCAAAGGATTCTCTAGCAGCAGATAGAACACAGCAGTATATTTCCCCCATCCTTGGTGCTCAGACTGGCAGCTACAGTGTTTCACAGTTGTTACCATCTGTTTCAACAACTGCCACAGAGGGAAAGCTTCTTTTAGAGTATGTACTCTGAGACTAGGCTAAGGAGCAAGTGCCCTGTGAGTAGAGATCTCCAGGGACCTTCCAGACCATTCTGCAATGACTGCTCCATGGCCGTGGGATCTGCCACTTTCCCTGTCTTTCATGATAGTGAGCCTTTTGTTTTCAAATATTTTAAGAATATATAGATAAAGGAGAACAATGGAAAATAAGACAAAAAGTCATGATTTTGCTGGTTTTGTTCGTAATTTATTATAGCTTTTTTTTTTTTTTTTTTTTTTTTTTGGCGTGAGGGATGGTCTTTATTCAGTCATTTCTCCTAATATTATTCTCAGAAATCAATCTTAGTTCAAAAGCAAATGGGAGATTTTAATATTCTCAGCTATAAGAGAATTCTTAGAGTTGCCACCAGCAAAGCCCTCATCTATCCTGAAGTAGAGCTGGAATTAGTAGCATAATAGTCACTCAGTCCAAGAACAGTCTTAAGTATAGCACAGTGGAACAAATGAAAGGAAATAAGAGAAGACCTGGCTAAATGGGAAAGTCTGCCACACAGGTCCCACCAAGCACACACTTGAATAGTCCAGGCACAGGCCTAAAATACAAATGTAAAGTACAAATGAGTCCCAAGTAGAGCAAGAGAAATTGCTGTCTATCGTGGTGAGCTACCAAGAGGCAGGACTAAGAAGCCAGAGTGAGCTTTCAGCAGATTGCTTTCAAAGGAGCCACAGCACAGCTAACCGTAGATTTCCCTAAAGAAGCATTGGAAGCAAGCAAACATGGAGGTGTTATTTTCAAAGTGATAAAGGAACAAAAGGTTAACTCAATGTTTATCATTATGGAAATGCCCCTCTGAAATAAAAACATTTTCAGAAGAAAGCCAAAGTCTTCATTTATAAGTGTAGTTCATTCAAAGGAAATATGAAGGATATTCTTTAGTAAAAACTGAAATTATTGTTTGAAGAAAGAAGCTAAAGGGATTTTAAAAGTTAAACATATGGGTGAATCAAAATAAATATTGACTGTAAAAATAAATAAAATGAATAACATATTTTGTGGGGTTTACCCATAAGCATCCAAGAACACACAATTAAAACAGCACAACAGAAGCTTGCCAGATGTGTGTGTGTGAGAGAGAGATAAGTGGAGGTAGAGTGTTCTGTAGCCCGAGCAATGCTGTGAAAGGTGAAAGGATCATCTTTTGTTAGCTTTTTGTATGAGTCAGAGGGTATATTCTAATATCTAGTGTAACAAGGAAAATAAAGGTATAAAATGTAAGGGCCAAGAGAGTAAAAGGGAGAAATGAAATAGCCAAGCAAAACACCCCAGTTGATCCAACCCCCCAAAAAAGACAAATTCAAAAGGAAGGGAGGCAATGTTATAGAAAATGATGACTTCTGATTTTAAAAGAAATCGAATTTGTTACCACATTAATATAAAATTTTACATATGCCCCCACCAAGAGAAAACTTCATACTAAAATAAATAAAGTCTACTTAAATGTCAGTGAAAACATACTTTAAATATGAGGGCAAAACAGAAAGCAGAGGGATAGAAAATAGAAAAATGAAAGAAAGTCGGGGGTGTGCAACTCTACTATTATCAGACAAACACATTCAGTTAACAGTCACTCAAATGATTAACGAAGGGACTTCCCCATGGCAAAAGGTTCTATTCACTAACGAGGAAAAATTTTTAACTTTTCAAAGTCATCCAAACGTAGCTTTGAATATATACCAGAAAAATAACTCACTAAGTTGAGATGAAATCTATAGATGTGGTACTTTAACATGTTTCTCTCATTAACTAATAAAACAGAGAGTAAAACAATAGAATATGGACCATTTGAAAACACAATTAACAAACAAGGCATGATCGATTGATCTAGAATATGTGTCGAACATCTGCAGAGTATGAATTTGTATGAAGCACACATGAAACACTCCCTGAAACAGATCATCTGCTGATTCATATAGAGCGTCTAAACACATTTCAAAGGGCTGTAGTCATGTTGAGTGTGTTCTCTGACCACAGAGCAAATCAAGCTACAAAACAAACAAAAAAAAAGATAACGAGGAAATTCCCATATGTTTGGAAACGAAGAAGTATATTCTAAATAGATTTTGAGTCAAAAAAAAAGAAAATATAGAGGAAATTAGAAAATTCTTTGAAATGAATGATAATGAAAAAATACCACGACATGCAGACTGCAGCTGAGGAAATCTAGAGGGGTAATTACAGAGTTAGCGGAATATATAAGATAAAGATGAAAATGATGTGGCCATCAAGCTAAAGGGATCAGGAGGAAAAGAACTAAGGGAAACATCAGAAAGCAAAAGAATGAAAAGATATAAATATAGCACAAATGAAAGAGGAGAAAACAGATCTGCAACACAGCCCACTGTTAATTACTGGGAATGTTTATCAACACCACCAACAAAGTTTCACTGTTACAACTGATGTGAAGAGAGGGCAGCCAGCAAAAGCAAAGAATGAAAATTCCTTACAAGTGGTAGTGTCATATTCAGAGTAACTAAATCAGACATTTGAAAATATACCTTGTGATGAAACAATTCTCAAGCAGTCTTCCCCTCACAAAAGGAGAAATACAAATAGGAAAATGTAAAGACCAAAAGCAAAACCAAACAAAACAAAACCAGACAAAAATACGTTCTTATTAAAAGTCACCTTTGGAGAGAGGCACCCTTGTCAGTATCTTAAATGAGGTCTACCTTCTTCCTGTCTTGAGAAAATATGATGGCAGCCTTATATATTGCATGCAATATATAAGCAGGAGACACTCCCAATGCAGTCTATACACGAAAGTACACAGGGAAGCACAAAAGGGGAAAGTTTGTGTAAGTGTTCTTCAAGGACACAGATGCAAACCTTTTTGAACAAAATAAAAGTGCACAGAGCAGAATGCTTCATAAAAATGCACTAATTTTGTGGCAAAATTGTTCTTCTTCCAAAAATTCAAACTGAACTTGACATGGAAATGAATACAGTTCACATTTCCAGAGAAAAGAAAAGAAAAATGTAATTCTCAGTAAATGGAGAAAAGCAAATTTGGAAATATTTACTATTTATAAGTAGAACAAACTCTGAAACGAAACATCTGAGCAAGCTAGGAATAAAAGAAAGTATGCATAATTGTATTTATGAGCCCAAAGTCATCATCAGACTTACAGGTGAGATGCTTGATTGTCTCCAGAGTTGGGAATATTCTGAGGATGCTATGTGCTGTCACTGCTGTCAACCATCTTGCTGGAGTTGTTACAGCAAAGTAAGACTTAAAAGAAACAAATACATAAATGACCAAAAAGGATACAGTGATTTGATTACATCATAAAATCTAAAAGAATTTGTTTTTAACTAAGGAACTACACAGAAGCAATGGGTTTCATTTGACATTTTGACAGATGCACCTGAAGCTCCCTGGTTACATTTAACCACCGTATAATACTTGAAATTCTAGCCTTTTCTTGTTAGTTCCCTTTTGGTTTCTTAGTGAGAATCCTGTTTGCCTGATTTTTAGATTTCTCTTAGGAGGGATAGATACCATGAGACACCTGATTGTGGCTTATTTCTCTATGGTGGATGATCTCCTGTCTCCTTTTGCTCAAGCTACATGATTACATTCTTCTTAATGAGTGAATAATTCTCCATCATGTACATGTGCCATGGTTTGTTCTGTTTGTTTTGTGCATTCATCTGCTAATGGCCATCAAGGGCCATGAATTGTACAGATGGTATGGTGGAGCCCCAGATGTACTCTGCATAAGTTCCTTCAGGATCGTATCTAGGAAGGGCAGACCTGGTTCATGTTGTGCTTCCACTTTTAGGGTTGTGACTTCTCCATGATGTTCTATACAAAGCTCCATAAAGTCTGGACTAATTTATATTTCCACCAACAGCACAGGAGAACCCCTTTACCCTGACTTTCACCCTCACCAACATTTTGCTTGTTTGTTTTCTTGCTAATAGACAATCTGACTGGGTCTAGAGGAAATTTCAATGTAGTTATATCTAGTGACTAAAGATTTTGGAAAAAAAAATATTATGGCTTCACTATCGGCTATCACATTCTGAGTTCATTTGACCATTTACTGATTATATTATTTGTTCTCTTGTTTTTTTTTTTTTTTTTTTTTTTTTTTTTTTTTTTTTTTTTTTTTCAAGTCATTGGATTGATTGGACAGTTTCGCTGTAAGATGAATAGCTAAGAAAGATTTTCTCTCAGTTAACATAGCCTGANTTGACCATTTACTGATTATATTATTTGTTCTCTTTTTTTTTTTTTTTTTTTTTTTTTTTTTTTTTTTTTTTTTTTTTTTTCAAGTCATTGTATTGCTTGGGCATTTTCCCTGTCAGATGAATAGCTAAGAAAGATTTTCTCTCAGTTAACATAGCCTGAGTCATTCCCTTGTTTGCTTTCCCATCCCAAAGCTTTTGAGTTCTGTGAACCCCCAGGAGAAGACTTGCTCTTATTCCTAGAAATGCTGAGTCCAATCCACAAATCCTTGACTAGGCCTGGAGTTTGGAATCTTTCTCCTAAGTTTTCTTCTGTCCTGCCAAAGTTATGAGTTTATGATAAGGTCCATGGTCTATTTTAAGTTAACCTTTCCTCCCCAAATAAGTTGTTAGGATAAAAAGCAATAGTTTGTTAAACTTAGAGAACATTGATGAATCATGTTTCTGTCTATTAACCTCCAAGATTTAGAAGGAAAGAAAATGCAGCAGAGTAAACCATAAAAATAGAATAAAATCACTCTGTGTATATATAATAAAGTATTATGTGGTATCTACACAGAAATCAATAATATTAAGAAAAACTAAAACTTTTAAAGGAAGGAGATATGTTCATTCATTGAAAGACTCAAGAATGCAAACATTTCCAATTTCACTCTACTTATATTAACACACTCCCAAACAAATTCCAGAAGTGATTGCATCTGGATAGTGGTAAAAGAATTTTGAGCAGTAACGAAAGTAAGGAAGATAGCAAATGATGTGGGTTCATCAGGTACACGGCAGACGTAAGCTCTAGTAACCATGAGTGTGGTCATGAAACACACATTAATAGACAGAACAGATTCAGATACAAACATGCCTTCATGGAGACCAGTCTGTGACGTTTCCTGCAGGAAAAAAAGATAAGTCATCTTTCTTTATCAAACTTGTCACCTGAATAAACCTATGGGGGTTTGACATTTTCCACACACCACCCACAAAATAGGGTTTAGTCTTGAATGAATTCTTCAAAAACAGATTAGCTGCACGACTAGTGAAGGCATGAGAGAGTGCTGCAAGGAGAATGTACATTGGAGTTACTGTGAGATAGCAGAATGAAGTCTGCAGTCTAGTTAAAATGACAAAGATGGACAGTGAAAAGCCTGGACTCAGAACTGTGGGCCAGGAGGTAGTCAGTCAGCAAAGCATGCATGAGGCCCTGGGTTTAACACTCAGAACTGACAATAAGTACATTGGGGAGAGATTACCACTGTCACACACTGCTGCTAGTATTGTGAGCTCTAAACAATGCTACCTGTTGGCATGATCCCTTATAGTCATTTTCTCATTGAGAATAACTGGTCTCCTCACCCCAGGAAAAAAAAAAAATCAAACAATAGCAAAGGAAGGATGCTTCATAGCAACCAAAATCACACTGTGTAATTTAATGTCATATACAAATTAATAAGTAGTAAATTTGCACAATGGCGCATTAGACAAGTATAGAATATGTATTATTGCTATCTGCTGAAACATGAATGTACTCTCAATCATAATGTTGAACAAAATATGAAGGAAACGCAGGCTATGTGGCTTAAACTTTTGCTTAAAAAGCAGAAGCAGTTGGTGTCCAAATGAGGACAACAATTACTTGAAGAGGAGAGAGAGCAGTTATCAGATGGGCACATGAGAGTAGGCCATCTCGAGGATTCCCACACATCTGCTGCAGAATGTGGATTGAATCACATGACTGTTCACCTTGGACCTCATTCATCTGTGAACTCCTTTTTATAGCTGGTATGCATCTGAAATCTCAGTATTTTAAAATGCTCAAAGAGTTAATTGATTTCTCAAACGTCAAGGAAATGAAAGTTTATAAATGTATTCCAGAACCTATATAAAGTAAAGAAAACACTGTAGAGTTTGTGCCTATCTGGTCTCCAAACAGGATGAAGACAAGGCACAAGGCGAGCAAGAGGGCAAAGACTGATGTTAAAACAGAAGAGAACGCACTAAGGAGCAACTACCACCCAGACTGAGGAAGACAAGGGGCAGAGGTGCATTTACAAACCAAAGCAGATCTGGCCTCCAGGGTCTCCCAGAATCCCTCAGACCCTACCTGGCATACCCTTCCCCCAGCCCTAAAACTTCCAGCCTAGGGCCTGGCAGCCCTTCCCCAGAGGCTCCCCCCTACGCATCCAGACACTTTGGTCTCTTCTCTCTCTCCTCTCTCTTCTCTCCCTCTCTCTGAACCTGCATTCTCTCTGTCTCTCTCTGTCTCTGTCTCTCTCTCTCTCTCTCTCTCTCTCTCTGTCTCTGTCTCTCTCTCTGTCTCTCTCTCTCTCTGTCTCTGTCTCTCTGTCTCTCTCTGTCTCTCTGTCTCTCTCCCTCTCCCTCTCCCTCTCCCTCTCCCTCTCCCTCTTCCTCTCTCCTCTCTCCTCTTTCTCCCTTCCCCTGGCGACTTCCCTGGCCTAGGACCTTGGGGCCAGTGAACTCACCCTAGAGCAGTGTCCCAATAAACCTGAATTTAAAGTACTCTTACGTGATTTAAATTGGCTCATTTCACTGTAGGAGAAATAACTTATCATTAGTGACCACATTCATTTTTGTTAAGTTATTTATTTACTTTACATCACAATCGCAGTTTCTCCTCATCCTATCTCCCCCCCAGTCTTTCCCACTCACCTTCCCTCTCCCTTCACCTACCCCTCCTCCATTTTGCCTCAGAAAATGGGAGGCTTCCCATGGATACCCACCATGGCACACTAACCTCAGAGTATCTGTAATAGATGGCCCAGGGTTGTGTCTCAGTCTTTAGCCTGATGAGGCACCAATAGGCAGTGCTTTTAACCTTAGAGCATCAGATTCCCCTTACATTCATTCTTTTTTGGTAATTTTTTTTTTAAAGTTTTACTAAATTTTGAGGCATTCTTGAAGAATGAGTGTGAAGATTTGGGAAATCAAGGAGAGCTGGTCAAGTCTTGCCATATCAAGTTGCATTGAGACTAGATGCATCTTCTTCTATTAAGGGTGCACAGCCCAGTTAGAAGAAAGGGGTCCAAAGGCGTGGAATGTAGTCAGAGACGTTCTCTCCCCACATCAGGACCACATGAAGACCAGCTGCACAGCTGTTACACATGTGCAGAGGGCCTAGTTCCATCCCAGCCATGTTCTCTAGCAGGTGGTTCAGTCTGTGTGAGCCCCTATGGACCTAGGTTAGCTGATTCTGTAGATTTTCTTGTGGTGTTCTTGATCACTCTGACTCCTTCAATCCTTCCTCCCCATCTTCAGCAAGATTCTTTGAGCTTGACTGTGGTTCTCTGCATCAGTTTCTATCAGTTGCTGGCTGAAGCCTTTCTGATGACCTTTATGCTAAGCTCCTGTCTACAAATATAGCAGAGTTTCATTAATAGTGTCATGGGTGGTCTTCCTCTCGTGGCCTTGGTTTCAAATTGGGCTCGTCATTGTTGGCCCTTTTCTCAAATTCTTCTCCATGTTGGCCCCGGCTCACCTTGTAGGCCTCCTCAACTGTGGGTCTAAGGTTTAGTGGCTGGGTTGGTGTCCTAATCTCTCCATTGGAAGTTTTGCCTGGTTACCGAGGGCTGGCTCAGGCTTCATACCCTCCATTGCTAGGAGTCTTAGCTAGGGCCACCTTCATACATTTCTGGGAGTTTCCATTGTCAAAGACTCTAAGTAACAAGGAGAATAAGGAGGACCCAAGTGTGGCAAGGTGCTTGAATCTCACTGAGGAGGTAAAGTAGATTAGACATGGAGGTACCAAGGGAGGGGACTGAGTATGGAACTAAGGGATAGGAATGGGAGAGATGAGGCTGGGGTGGGGAAGAGGGAGAGAGGATTTGGAGAGTTAACTGGATTGGGGAGTGGCTTATCTCTGGGATCAAACAAAATTTTTAAAGGCAAATTTGTTTATTACTATAAAAATAAAATTTCCCATTGATTTTGACTAGAAATATTCCTTTACAGCATTTATTTCTGAGAAAACTTGACAGAAGAGTTAATGAAACAGGTAAGGATATATTTCACTGTGCCATAATTGTAGACGGCAATGCTACCCTATAGCATTTAAACAGTCAAACATTTATGTAAATTAAGTTCATTTATGTCTCAAGTACCTACTTAAGAATGTCAAAAACAGGTGGCTATGAAGGAAATTTCCAAACACTAAGAAACTCTTTAAAAGACTTAAGTGAAAAATGAAACAATATTAAATATTAATAATAAAAATAGCCTTTAATATATTAAGTGTGTACAGGAATATGTATTGTATGTGAACGCATGGGAAGAAAGTAGGAAGGCACTTAAGTTATTCAATTACAGAGCTCAGGTGGATGGAGATGATTGTGAGCAAACATAGGTAAAGGGAGATTTCTGCCTTTGGATATTCTAACACATATCACTCACCCTACAAAATCAAGCTTCAGTTGAGCATTGTTTGCTTGTACATTTCTAGCCGTAATATCCAAACACAGACCCCTGTAACAGGGTATACATGTTTGTACCTGTCAGCACCCCCTGAAGAGTCTTTTTCAAATAAGAAGGCAAAGCAACAGCTTTAAATATGAAGTTGCTACCAGAAATATTAGCACTAAGGAAGTATCCAACAGAAAAAAATGATAAAGAATAATCTGAAGAGTAATAAGAAGACACAGCAGATCATAGAAATCCAGCCATGACCAAGTTACTCTTTCAAGGGAATTGTAGCATTTTAGAATGACTGGAATATCAAAGAATGCATTTTTTACTCTCAGAAATATCTCCTTATACCAAGGTGAAAAATTGGTAATTATTGTAGAACTAGGGACCAACAAATAGTACCCCGTCTCTCACCTTCTCATGATCCCATTCCTTAGTCCCTGGTTACTTTCAGACAGTATTGATTTTTGTTCCAAGTGTCTTTCTTCATGGACTCCGCTCTGGAGCTCAGGGAGCTTGAGCAGTTAGTCCGTGTTCCAGAAGCGTGTTCCAGAAGCTCTGTGGTTTTGGACTATGAGCATTGATTCTCTCCTCTTTGTAGGAGCAGGCTCTGATCAAGACTCTCCTCCTGACCTGCACAGAAGATGCTAGTGGTCTTGGAGAGTGTGGAGAGGAACATGCCCAGGAATCTGCAAAGGACACCAGCCATCCTGACCAGGGAGCCTTTCCATGGGGAGGGGACACTCAAGAAAAGGGGACAATGCCCTCAATGGAAGACCAGTTTTGTCCATGCTATACACACTGGACAAGCAGAGTTCAGTATGCATTTTCCAGGATGATCAAAAACAAGAGATTTTCATGGGATACATATGTTCTTTGTGGTTTAAGTAGAACATTCTTAGTAAAGGATGTAGTAGTAGTGGATTCTTTTTAAGAAAAAGTACAACAGCCAATGATCTCAGTTATAGCTTGAATTGTGTTTATTTTAATGTCACTTACTGTACTGGCTAGTTTTGTCAACTTGACACAAGCTGGAGTTATCACAGAGAAAGGAGCTTCAGTTGGGGAAATACCTCCCCAAGATCCAGCTGTAAGGCATTTTCTCAATTAGTGATCAAGGGGGGAGGCCCCCTTGTGGGTGGTGCCATCTCTGGGCTGGTAGTCTTGGGTTCTATAAGAGAGCAGGCTGAGCAAGCCAGTGAAAGCAAGCCAGTAAAGAACATCCNTCCATGGCCTCTGCATCAGCTCCTGCTTNCTGACCTGCTTGAGTTCCAGTCCTGNNTNCNTTGGTGATGAACAGCAGTATGGAAGTGTAAGCTGAGTAAACCCTTTCCTCCCCAACTTGCTTCTTGGTCATGATGTTTTGTCCAGGAATAGAAACCCTGACTAAGATACTTACTTATATTGTTAAAACATGACAGCCACGAAAACCAGGGAGACACTTTAGTTACTACACACAGTGAAGGCAGAGAGTTTGAGTCTGGATAGAACCCAGAAGTAAATCCTGTGCTTGAATGCGGAAGAGTTTGGAGTTCTGAGCCTGGCAGCAACTGACTGTAGATTTCCGTTTAAGAGTTGCTCACTTTGTCCATGATCCTGGTGGTTATGGGAACAGAGGCAGGAAAATGAGGCAACCTTAAAGATGAGCAGACACAGAAGAAATGTCTAGAAATTTTGGTTGGCATTTTCCAGTGCTTGCAAGTGTTTAAGAACATGAGTCTTGTAAACATGATGTCTTGTAAACCAAACAGTTCCTGAGACCATGGGAGATGGTGATGAAGCTTATTTCAGAGACCAGGGTCAAGGATTTCACTTCAAAACGAAACAAAACAAAACAAAATGCTGAAAACTAAACCCCAAAATAAATTTTCCTCGTTGATTATGTAAGACAAATAGTCTGTCTTCTATAAAAATATTATAGGCTATTTCTTGAACATGCCACATAAGAAAGTTAATTTAGTCCACAAGGACATGAAAGGCCATAATGGGTCTCCAAAGCAGTGGGTAGCACTAAACTCTATAGATAGTATGATTTTCCTACAACTATATTCATTTGCTAGTTTGATTTATAATTAAGGAGAACAAGAGGTTAATGGTGATTAATGATAAAACACAATAGCAAGAAATAGTATACGAAAGTTATTTAAATTTCTGCAGTTTATGTCACTGAAATGACTGGAGAACTGAGACACAGTTCTTCTAGATATCCAGCAGTGTGAGCACTGCTGCAAACATTCTAAATCCTGCTTCATTCCAGGTTAGTTTTCTTTTCTCAAGAACTGAACTGATGGGTAACTATGTGTATCTTTGTCTCCTGGCCAGAGGGAGGGAAAAGGGAAAGAGATAAGAAAGAATATTTCTGATGATGAAGGAATTCTAGAGGTACTGGGAGGAAAACCTCTAAGATTAGTTCTAGAAAAGGATTTGGAAGAGCCACAAGAAAACAAAATGTAATTATATACAGGAGTAAAAATGCAAATAACATAAGAAATACAAATCCCATCAATGAGCCATCCAAGACAAGTAAATGTAGCTGGGAATATTTCTCATGATTTTTTGAATTTGAGGGTAGAAAACAAGACTTATTATGCCGAAAAAGGATTTACATCACCCAAATTACCTCAGGAGTGACATTTCAGTGATTTGATCAGGAGCCCTGAAGATACCTCTGAATGAAATAAACAAAAGTTTCCAGACAAACCCTGAGGATAAGCTATTTAAAGGGAACACAGAACGTGGTGTATTGAAAGAAATAGATCATACTGAGCTCTCAGGAACTTTGTCAAGAATAACATGGGCTTTCACATGTTAAAATAGCAGATGAGTTATGGGTAGTAAACAACTGAATTAAAATTTTGACACAGAGCTGGTGAGGTTCAGCAGCTGAAAGTGCTTGCCTGACAACCAGTTGAATTCTTGGATCCTATAGTGAGAGGATAGAATAAGTTCCCACAAGTTCTCTGATTTCCACATGCATGCTGTGTGCTGACCTCAGCTCATAGAACTTGCTCAGACAAACACACACACACACACACACACACACACACACACACACACACACACACGCCACTTTATATATGTGTCTGTCAGACGTGGAAATTCCACACATTACAAGGCATTTTTCAGAGCAAGTGAAAAATGAAAGTGGCAAGGAAGGAGTTAATCTCTGCTGGGAGCCTACAGGAACGGAATGTTTATCAACCCAGGCACAGGCCTCCTTTCTCCCTTTTGGTGAGTTAAGTCCAGCTCTGCTTTGTTCAATGCTGCCCATTTGAAGAGCGCTTAGCCCTGACCTTCTGCCAGAGAGACTGATGACAAGGACAGTTTGCACTAACCTTGACATTCACCAGGGTAAATGGCTTTTTCCAGAAGTAGTCAGCAAACAAGGAAAGCCAGTGAAGAGCTAATGAATCTGCACCTGAGAGAGACTGAACAACAACTGTGCTTTTAAAGACTCAAGTCCTTAGAAGGTGCAACCCATCTGGTATGCAAAGGGTCAGGGGGAAATTTACTCCTTTAGTCTCTATGGTTTAAAAATGAATAAACATAAACAAACCCTGGCCTTAAAATCTGCCCTAATGGGTACCTTGTAAGTTGGTCATTCCAGTCTATGCTACCTCAAGATGAAGTAAGGTGCATCATTTTGTGGTAACCAAGGGAGGCAGATCTATGTTTCAGTCATTGGTATGTCAAGGGGTATTTTCTCAGACAATACTCATGTCATTCCACATAAATCGAGGATCTTTTTCCAAGTCCCTGGCCTTGTCATCTCTACCGTGTGTACTAAGAAGAAATTCCCATAAAGGAATGCGGACACTTTCCTTTGTAGACAATTAGGGAAAGCAATCCCCCCCCCCCCCCCGGAGATTCCTGTGATGAAACATGAATCCTACAAGGATAACTTAAAGAAAGGCATCCTTTGACACTTTCCATCTGAATACCCACCAATTCCCTATCTTTGATATTGACTATTCCGTTTTCATGAAGTTCCTCAATTATAGCCCTTTCTACACTAGTTAGTTGTTATCCTCCACACAGCTTTACCAGATCTGTCCTTTATTTTGAATTTGTGTATATTGAGTCTTTTTAGATTTATGGTAAGGGATGAAGAAGGAATGAGTCCTGTTTTTAATCTGCCAAATCTTGCTCAATTCTGAAATATTTAATAAACGTTCTTTAATTTGTTATTTTGAGGTATTATCCTTAGATTAAATCTAGAGAAAAATATATAAATTTTAAGAATGCAATAGAAAACATTTTTACTAGGAGATACATCCCCGAGATATACCCACGACACCACCTCTCAAATCAATACACAGGAAGCTTTGCTGACTCCTGTCCCCATAACTTTCCTCCCTATGAAATATCAACTGTGTTTTAACTCTTGTGGTGAAAGATTCATGTTAAATTTTCTATTATTTCTATTATCTAATACTTTTATTATCTAATGATGAATTTAATTTTATTACATAATTTTGAATTCATTTACTCATTAAATGTGTGCAATTTGTTCATATTTATTTACCTCAAACTTTATTGTAGATGTCTAAATCATTTCGTTTTTAAGTTATTGTTTATTGTTAATAACAATTCTGCTGTGTACAATTTTGCAATTGTATACATTTGTAGTGAGGGTAAATTTGCCAGATCAAAGTCAATGCATAATTTTTTTTCTTAAAGAGATATTTTTCAACTTTTTCCCCAACAACTTGGAAATTATTTTAATATGTCCCCTCTTTTTTATTGCATACTAAGTTTAAACACCCTGTTATTACTATTTTTAAAGATTTAAACTTTTTATTGTGTGTGTATATGTAGTGTGTGTGTTTGTGTATATGTGTGTGTTAGAAAGAGACAGAGACAGAGAGACAGAGAGATACTGGGGGGGGGAGAGAGAGGGGAAGGGAGTAAGGAGAGTGTACAAGTGTGGGGCACTTGTAAAGACCAGATTAGAACATCAAATCCCCTGGGGCTGAAGTGACATCAGTTGTGAGACACCTAGCACAGGGACCAGAATCTGAGCTTGAGACCTCTTCAAGAGCAACATGTGCTGTCGATCACTAAACTATCTCTCTGGCCCATAATTATTAGTATTTTTAGAGTTTAGTCTAGATATTACCATACAACTACTATATAATGATTTAATAAAAATTAATATTTTTAGGAAAAAATGGTAGTAAAAATGGTAGTAAAAAATGGAAGCTAACATGAGAAGAATACAAGCTAGTTTTGAATCTTTCTAAAATAAAAGGATTGGGGAACAGCAAGCAAGCAAGAACGAAAAGCTGTACTCCAAATTCCATCACACTATAACAGTTAACGTAATTCTATCTTTCTTCCAAAATACATGGTAGTATGGCTTTTAATTCTGTCTACAGTATAAACGCCTCAACAGAAACTTTAAAATGCTATTTGTTTAGGACTTCCTTCTCTGAATCCCACCATTCATTCTTTTTTTTTCTAGTTAATATTTATTTATTCACTTATTTATTCATATTTCCTTTTTATTCTTTTTTGATTGGATATTTTCTTTATTTACATTTCAAATGTTTTCCCCTTTCCAGGAAACTCAAAGGGCTGAGAAGCACCTAAAGAAATGCTCAACATCCTTAGTTATCAGGGAAATGCAAATCAAAACAACCCTGAGATTCCATCTCACACCAGTCAGAATGGCTAAGATCAAAAATTCAGGTGACAGCAGATGCTGGCGAGGATGTGGAGAAAGAGAAACACTCCTCCATTGCTGGTGGGATTGCAGGTTGGTACAACCACTCTGGAAATCAGTCTGGCAGTTCCTCAGAAAACTGGACATAGTATTACCTGAGGACCCAGCTAGAACACTCCTGGGCATATACCCAGTAGATGTTCCAACATGTAATAAGGACACATGCTCCACTATGTTCATAGCAGCCTTATTTATAATAGCTAGAAGCTGGAAAGAACCCAGATGTCCTCAACAGAGGAACGGATAGAGAAAATGTGGTACTTTTAAACAATGGAGTACCAACATTCATTCTTAAGCCTTCAGACATTTCTCTAAGACCATCTTTCAGCCCCCTGTAAACCACTTAATAATTGCTTTGTTATAGCTCAGTGATTAACTGTCTCTTCCAGTTTCTGATTATCAGAAAATATGTCTTACTGTTCATATTTAAAAGAAATATTTACTAGATACGATGGCTATTTTGGTTATTCAACTTGACTACATTTGGAATTAACTAAACTCAAGTAGCTAGGCACTCCAGTGAGGTGATGAACTTTACTTGGTCAAATTATTTGGAGTAGGAAAACCCAATTTTCATCCTCATCTTTTGAGGTGGGAAGACCCACCTCCAGTCTGGGCCACCCTTCTGATGGGAGCCTATATAGTGCACAGTGAAAGAGTAAGCTTCTGGTATTTTTGCCTGCTTGGCCTTGCTCTCACTGCCAAGTCCACTCCTGCACTCACATGGGATCCTACTTAGGGATTCTGAGAACTGACCCTCTAGAGAACCCTTACTGATAGAGCAGACTTAGAAATACAGTTCCCTGTGTGCTCTCAGCTCCTGAATCAATTGCTCTTTGGTATTATTATTTCTCTATAGAAGTCAACAATAAACTTTCTTATTGCTCCTTTGATGATAATTGTCTATAAACCATAGTGTCTGTCTCTTTCTGTCTCTTAGATATTTCCTTTTTCACTACAATTAGAAGTTTTACCATGTTATGCTGGGAATATGTTTCTGTCAATTTTCCATACACTTGAATAATATTTTGTTTCTTTTACCTGTTCCCCTTGCCTTAATTTTGACATGTGTTAAATATTTTCTATTGTTTATATCAGGAATGTTCTATGCATTTAAATATTCCTTACCTCATCTGGGTACTTGCCTTTCAGCTGCTGTGTCCCTCACATAATAAATCAGTTTTTTGTTTCACTTCATTATCAAAAGTCTAAACAGGGTAAATTATATTTTATTAACTTATAGAGCTACCTTCTAATGTGTTTGAAAAGGCTATATTCCTTGTTTTGAGAATAAAGCCCTTAAGCTTTCGTTGTAACATTTGAATCATTTCTATGTCTATTCAACTGTCACCTTTTGGTTTTTAATCATTTGATCATCTCAGTTAGTACGCCCAGTTACTTTTACCCACCAATATAGTTGCATAGAAAAATCACAGAGGTTCTTATGTAATTGTCTTCCAAATATACATTTCTTTTGGCATTCATCAGTATGTGGTGAGAGTTCTTTGAAATCACAGGTTGTCTTAGGAGAAATTCTTGCATTTCTGTTCTTTAGACGGGTGCTCTGTTCCCCCTTCAGGGTTCTTAAGTAAAAGGCTTTATTTATCATAGGGTTACTCTGAATTTGGGTTGACCTTTTGTTTTTGTTGTGTGAGCACCATGCGATTGTCAGTAGCTTTATTAATCATCCAATATTTGACTTACCCAACTCTTGCCATTTTTAGGTTTTTAATTGGTAAAGAGTTAAGGGATAGGACAAGATGAAGTATTCAGCAGTGTCCCACACGCCTGTGTTTTCCCTGGTATGGAGACTGGCTGCTTTGATAGAACTAAAGGCTGGATCTTACTTCCTGTGTGGCTCGGGCATGGATAGCTCTGATTAGGGCACCCCTCTACTTTCCTTGGCCTGAAGTCAAAGTCAGAGCACTGTCGCTGCCCCTCATGTGGCCATTTCCCTTTCACACTGATGAGTCTTGAAGTCCTGGACACCATCACTTCTTTCAACTAACTATATTTTATTGTTTTATAGTGTCTCAGCTTTTTATGGGGAAGTTGGCCTGATAGTATATTGTTCTTAAGTAGATAATTAATTTTTGCAAAATTATGTAAAAATCAGCTTAACTCTTTGATGGCTATTCATGGTTGTCAACTTGACCACATTTGGAATGAACTACAATCCAGAAATGGAGGGCACACCTGTGATACAGATCTTGAGGCTGAAAGACACAGGCTTCTAACCCAGACCTTGAGGTGGGATCATACATGCTTTTGATCTAAATATTGAAGCATAGTAGCCAAGATAAGCTTAGGCAGAGGCAAGGGAGTATATCCCCTTAATCCGAAGGGACTGAGGCAAGCAGATTTCTGAGTTCAAGGCCAAACTGGAACAGAGCAAGTTCCACACCCAGGTGTGGTGGTACACATTCTTTTTTTTTTAACATTATTTTTTATTATTATTTTCTTTATTTACATTTCAAATGCTATCCTGAAAGTTCCCTATACCCCACCCCTGCCC
>NC_034602.1:5686993-5688420 GCF_900095145.1 Mus pahari | reverse complement strand
TCAGAGGGTACTGGTTAGTTCATATTGTTGTTGCACCTACAGGGTTGCAGCACATTCTTAATCTGGCCTTACCTTATGATTGAGGCCTGCATAAGGACAATGGAAGAAGGAAGATTCATTCTTCTTCACCTGTGTGCATATACTGCCAGTACATCTGTTGGAACCTACTTCTTCAGGATTCCAGCTTATCCAGAAGGTCAACTGAAACATCTAGCCTCTTGGGACTACTAGAAACTACTAGATTCCTGAACTTCCTATTCTGAGTTGCCCATTGTTGAGTTAGTTGGACTACAGACTGTAAGTCATTTCAATAAATTCCTTTAATATATAGAAACATTCCCTAAGTTCTGTGACTCTAGAGAACCTTGCCTAATAAAACTCTCTTATAATACAACTTAGAAGCCACTCGTGAAAGAAAGCGAGGACACTAAGGTTGTAAGGCTTCCACATGAATGTGTTAATAGTCTGATATTTTAAAAATGTTTATACTATCAGAATGAAGTTGCAGATTCAGTGCAATCTTCACCAGAATATCAATGGCATTCTTGACAGAAATAGAAGAAACCCTAAAATTCACATAGAAGCTCCTATGCCAAAAATATTCTTGAGGATGAAAAAACACCCATTAAAACCAGAATAATTGTATTATCTATATTTTTGACATAGAACAGAACCATAATAGCAAACAGATTAAAAGTCAGCATGGTATTATCATAATAACTAGACACATTGACCAGGGGTACAGAATAAAGACTCCTGAAGATATTTGCTCCTTAGCCTTGTTTGTCAACATGGAAGGCTAGATTCATGTGAGAAGAAAGCCTATATTGAGAAATGGCCTATGCCAGCATGCTCTGTGGTGGATTATCTTGATTAATTGATGCCCAGACTGCTTTGGTGGTAGCATAGAGGAATGAGCCAGCCTGACTCCATGACAGGCTGCAAGCTGGCAGTTTAGGGAACTAGGTACACATTTTCTAGGACTTAGTATTCTCAAACTCTCCAAGACCCCAGCCAATTTCAGAGTTTCCTATAACCCTAGAGATAGACTTTATCAATCAAGATAAAGGTTACCTACCCCTACATGGAATTCCCTAGACCTTTATAAAAGTGGGGCCTGCAAGTCCCTCAGATGGGCCTCCATTTTGATATGGAGTATCCCAGCATGCTGATAGTTTCTGCAGAATAAACACTCTTTGACTTTGACTTTGCATACTATTTGAGTCTGAGTCATCATTTTTTAGATTGTGACGCCAACCCTGTGCAGGTTGTATGATATATATATATATATATATATATATATATATATGTTGTCTTACTATATATAGATATAGTCTTAGTCAGGGTTTCTATTCCTGCACAAACATCATGACCAAGAAGCAAGTTGGGGAGGAAAGGGTTTATTCAGCTTACATTTCCATACTGCT
>NC_034602.1:5665779-5686628 GCF_900095145.1 Mus pahari | reverse complement strand
TGTGTGTGTGTGTGTGTGTGTGTGTGTGTGTGTGTGTGTGTATATATATATATATATATATATACTACGCCTTTTGGTGAGAGTCAGAGAGAAAGCCAGCAAGTAACATGGTTCTGCTTCTTGGTTCCTGACTTGAGTTCCTGTCTGATTTCCATCAATGATATGTTGTAACCTGGGAGTTGTAAGTGGAATAAACCCTTTTTTCTCCTAAGTTGTTTTTTAGTGACAGTGTTTGTCACTGTAGCAGAAAGGAAATGAAAAAAGCCACATATCTATTACTAATGGCTCCTTAGCCAAAATATGCTAGAGAAAGGGCGGCCGCTTTAAAAACTATGTTTGAACATAGATACCTGACTATTACTTCTCATTATATTAAAAAATCAGTTAATTTTTTACAAAAGCCTTAACTTCTAGGGGTAAATTCTTCAAGATATTAGTATAGGCATGATTTTCTGGATAGGACTCTCTAACATTTTCTGGATAGGAAACAAAAATCAAGAGTTGATAAACGAAATCACACCAAACAAAAACTGAAAATAACAAGGGGAGAGACAATTTACAAAACAGAAGAAAATGTTATGCAGCTACTCATCCAACACAGGGTTAATACTCAGGATATGTAAAGAATGTGTGTGTGTGTGTGTGTGTGTGTGTGTGTGTGTGCATGTATGGCTGTGTGTATGTTTGTGTATGTGTGTTATAAAATTAACAGGTTTTATAAAAGAAAAACTCCAAAATTAAAGAAAGCCATATCTGGAGGAAGAGGAATGTTTGTGTACTATAAGTAGAAACATGAATTCGGACAGCAGTTATGGAAAAGCTATGAAGTTTCCTCAAAACAGGAGTACCATATAATCCTGCTGTCTCACCCGTGGGTTATAATCCAGATAAAATGAAGTCAGCATGCAAAAGAAAAACCTACAATGCAAAACCTACATATTATATTATACATGTTTTTAAAAATACATATGAGTATTAGTCATACCCAGAAGATAAAAATCTTGTCATTTGATGGGAGTAGAGGGCATCATGTTTATCCAAACATAGGTAAGAATCACATTTCCTCCCTAATAGAGGGAAACAAACCCAAGTTGGTCTCAAGTAGAAGAGGAATTCTTTGGGAATGGTTGGCAGTGAGGGGAGAAGACCATGTAGACATAATTAATGCACGATGAGTACAAAATTGTAGTGGATTCTCTTATTTTGTAAATTAGTATGTGGTGGTGACAATGTATGGTGAGAAGTTATTTCACAGAAGACTCGCAAGCTGCACACATTTATGATTCTGGGGCTTTATTTCTTAGGATGACACAGGTGAAATTTCATGCTACTGTGGTTATCCCTTGTTTCTGTTTCTGAGTTTTAGGGGATATGATTAGTGTTGTAGTTAGGGCTTCCAAGCTGCAGATGAAATGTGTGTGTGTGTGTGTGTGTGTGTGTGTGTGTGTGTGTGTGTGTGTGTGTATGTGTGTGCGTGTGTGACAACTCTGAGGCATCCTTTCCCCATTTAGGGCTTGTGGTCACTCCATACAGGCTGTAGCCTCAGTACCCTTTGCCTTGTGTCTATAAATCTCCTCTACTCCAGTGGTTGCTCTGATGCTTCAGTACTGGAATGGTCATCAGATAAAAAAGAAAAAAAGAAAAAAGAAAAGAGAAAAACCAAATAAACAAAAACAAACAACAACAACAAAAAAAAACCCTCCTGAACTGCACCTTGCTTCTTGCTCATCAGCATGTAAACATTCCTATCTAGTAATTTTGTCTTCCCTTTGCCAACCCTACTGAGTGAAAAGGAAATAATCTCCTATATTCTCATGCAACCCAGATCTAGACATTCCAGGATGTGGTCAGGGAGCAGAGCTAGTGACTCTGCTCAATTTGACATTTTTCAAGTATGCCTCTACCATATCCTCAACTTACCCAGAAGGTAGGTTGCTTCAGGACAGGGAATTTATTTAGCTTCTTTCTTCCAAACTTAATCCATGACTGATGGTCTATACCTAGTTATTTCTGTTTCCTTAAGGCTTTCAAAGTTCAAAACTAAGAAAACACTCATAGATTTCTTACTGTCAGATCTCTAGCCTGAGACAGAATTATAGAAGGATCTAGCTACCATTTGATTTATAGAAAACTTGAGGGGGGTACTGAAGTGATAGCAATTTCACACAAAATGTGTTTCTTCAATTAGACATCTAGACATACTCCCCAGGTGATGATTCTCAATATACTGTAAGTAGCAGCCTCATGCTTCCCTTTCCTGGGATGTTATTGCATAAGGTTACTTATTGAGAATGTTCTTTATATACATTAGTCACTCTTAACATTCTCAATAAGAGAATTAAATTGAGAGGGTGTAGTCAACTAGTCTCAGACTCAACGTCTAATCTTTGTTCAAGTCCCCTTCATACGCTCTTCTGAGTCACTTTGTGTAGCCCTCGGTTTTCAGAATAAATTTGATAATGTTAAGCAGGCAGAAATAGAAAGAAAGCTGCAACATATGAACACTTGGCCTGCATACAGCCAGACTTAGCCCCAAATAAGTAATTATCAGCATGTTTATTTAATCTTTATAATAAAAAATGCTATCATTTACTTCATTTTTTTAGATAGATGAGAAAAAAAAAAAAACTTGAGTCATGATAAGGATTTGAACCCAAGGAATTGGCTTCTTATATCTTTGTCATTTCCCTTTACATTATTTAATTTAATTGGTGTCAGGGGGTGTCAGTGGAAAACTTATGTGAGAAATTTCTCTCTGTCTATCATGTAGATTCCAGGAATCAAACTCAGGTTGTCAAGTTGACAGCAGACATGTTTGCCCATTGAGCCATACTATAGACTTGTGAAATCACACACAAACTATCACACTTTGCCACCTCTTTTATGAAAGGGGCAGGAAGTTGCTATATGTGCAGGAAAGGCTGTCCAAAGGACAGAAAAATGAACTACTTTAAGCAACTTGTCTTGAGCAGTGGATATCTATGGCTGCAGTGGCCTGTAGGCAGCCTATGTGTATTGAACACCATAGGGAGGGTGATATTCCATCTTCTTCCTGGTGGGTCTGATTCTCCATAGTATATATTTTGTTATGTTTTGGTTTAATTTTTATTTTGTTTTATTTCCAGATTTCAACACTTCCATCCAGATGGACAAACTCTACAACCCAACACAGGCCTTTCTAAACACTAGTCATATAAATGACACTTTAACATAAGCATGAAAATGATTTATCCTCTCCATTCATATTTTTTCCATGATGGGGCATATTGCAGAAAACAGAAAAGACAAAGAACTGAAGAGCTCACTGACTCCCTGAGGTCCTATTTATGCAAAAAACTATTTTCTCAATATTTACTCTTCTTTGATTTCATACTTTCATTTCCAAGCTTGTCATATGCTGAGTCTTCTGTCTTCTTTTATTTAGTTTTGACCTATTTTCTTTGGGTTGGTTATTAGCATATATGTGTATATGCTTGTTCATGGGAATGGCTATGTATTTATAAAGATACCCCTGTTACAATTTGTGAAATGCAGAGTTAATGAATGAGACATCTGATTTTTTTAATGCATTGGCTTCACATTAATAAATGTATGCTGTTCATTATAAGTAGGTCATTACCTGGGACTCCATGTCACAGACTTCTTTCTTCACTCTGTCTGCTGTAAGATCCCTCAGATGCCAATAGAGGATGGAAACGAATCACTGAGCCTTTTTTCTGGTAAGTGTTTCTGAGTGGACCCTATATGAACTGACCAGGCTGGCACTTTTTGTTTGTTTGTTTTATTTTGTTTTTGTTTTATTTTTATTTTTTGTACTGTGTACACTTATAAAATACAGAATTGAAACAATGACTTTCTGATTTTTCAGGTGGATTTCAACCTGTGCTGACTTATTATGCCAATTGTATTTAAACAGAATTTGGCAAACTTAATTATATTAACTTAGTTCCTCTCTGTTCCTATTACTAAGTAGGTAATGATCTCTCAAGGGCAGACTGATCATAGCTTCATGACTGTGGTTGTAGTATATGTCACTCAGACAACAAGCACTACTGTGGGGAATTTCATTCTTTCTGTTCTTGGCTTGTGGATGGGGTTTAGTTTATCATGGTCACTTGGTGTTTGCAAACATGGATAACCTTTACTTACTTATGTGGTTTTTGTTCCCAAAGGCTGATAACTATTTCCAAATTGACATCCTCTACTCTTAACCCCTGGGATACTGGGGTTGCCAAAAAATTCAATGTAATATGATTCAGTGTTTTAAATAACGTAATCATTTTCCTAGACCATACTCCATGTATTACTGTTTTTAAAGTTATAATATAGCTGTCAGAATATCTCCATTTGCATTATATGTATATATATTATGCATCCAGAGAGAATTTTGCCCCAACTTTGAGACCACCATTCACCTACGTTCTAATACTTTCTCAACACTTTGAATAAATCAGTTGACCTTGCTATCTCTTGATTTATTTCCCTTTACAATGAAAGAAGAACTAAGCCTGAATAACTGAACCTCCCCATGGCTGAAACTTCTCCTCTTACTCCTGGAACCTCAGAAGCTTTGATACACTCTCAATAATGTGCCTCTTACTTCACCAGGGTAGAAGACATGGGAAGCTGGCTGGAGTCGAGAACAGAGGACAGGCCCATCTCACCATCACCACTTTCTTCATGAATGTTCTTTACAGAAACACTCTCTTAAGAAAAATAATTACTCTTGATTTTAGATTGAGAGTAGATAAAGGATGACATCAACCAAGAAACCTTTGTGTTGGCCAAATTGCCATCCAAAACTCTTTTCTTCCCTAGGTTTGGGCTAGCTAGAGACTTTTCTAAGGTATGGGATAATGGCAAGGCACTGGGATCTTCCACTGCCCAACAAGGTTGGTGATGGGCAGAGGGAATATCATTTGCCCAATTTTTCCAGAGAAGATGGTCTGAGTGTCAATGTTAAGCTTTCTTACTGTGTGATAATATTTTATAAGACTAATAATTAAGTCCCATTATTGTATTATAGTGTTTAGAATTGTCAATATTATGGCTTGTACAGAATTTCTGAAAATGAAGACATTCTGACTTCTATAGAAGTGAATTATACAAAACTTGTAAGATAAAACTTTCCACCTTTTGGCAATATAGTTAGAGACAAAATAAGCTGAGATTAAAAGAGTGAAAACAAAGTTATGGCAGAAACATGTAAATGATTTATTTTTCAGAATGTAAAAGTAATAATACTTTAAGAAAAATAAAAATTAAATATTCAGGCATCCATGTTATTTCATTTGACCTTTCCAACTGGTTTTGTTTACAAGTGAGAAATGCTTTGGCCACAAGTTAGCAGAAAACCTTGTGTCATAGCTTAAGGAACTCAGTATTTTGTTATCATACAACAGGATGTTCATAGTATGTGGTAGCTGATAAAAGTTGAAGTGACCACTAGAGTAAGGAATGGTAGACATGTCTTACTTTCTTCTAAGTTTCTCCTTAGAACAGAGCTATCAAAGGTCTCAGGATTACATCAGTGAACCAGACAGAAAGCAACGGGAGGGCGAGAGACAGAACGATCTGTTTGTACTTACAAGAGGATAAATCTTTCCCGGGAGTCATTTGTACCCCACAACAGACAGACCTTTACATTTTATCAGTCAAAATGGAGGAGCATAGCCAGTGATGTCCATTTGCAAGGAAATGTAAATTCCTACAGTTCAAGGGACCCTGACGTGGGTTCAGCCTCTACTGTAGAAGCAATGAAGGAGTGATTTGAACACAAGGGTGTAGGTGAGCCAACTGTAAATGTCTCATACAGGCTGTGTTTCCTTGCCTACTAACTCTGCAGGATTTGTGTGGGAGAAAGAGCACTAATTACTTGCTATAACAATTTTGAAAATCTTGCACATTACACTTTGCTCCTGGTTACTCACTTATGCAGAGAAACCAGATTAAGTTCATAGCTGGACCTCGATGCTCCCCCCAGATGTCACTCTGTGACACAATAGTAAAGGCAATTATATACAGTTTAGAGTTGTTAGCTTTCTATCACTGAAATGATGAAAGGAGAGAGATTTACTTTAGCACACATTTTCCTGAGGTATTCATTCATGGGCACTTGCTCATGTTTCTTTGGCCAGTGGTGGCCTGATATGTCCTGAAAAGAATACATAACAGAGCAGAAACCTTGACATCAAGGTAGCCTGGAAACAGAAAAGAGCTAGGAGGAACTGCAGTCCTCTGACAGTCTTCAAGGTCAGGCACTTAATACATTTTTCTTCTTATATATTCTTCCTACCAAGGGTTCCATTGCCATCCACCAATGCCACAGGCAAGGGACAAAGCCTTCAGCTCATAAGCATTTGCAGGGTGGGGGATATGAGGAAATATTAAAAAAGGATGTATATTAGTGTGAAACAAAAGGGTTTTTTGGGGGGAGGGCTGGGGAGATGCTCACCAGGATGTGCT
This sequence comes from Mus pahari, assembly GCF_900095145.1. Taxonomy (NCBI): domain Eukaryota; kingdom Metazoa; phylum Chordata; class Mammalia; order Rodentia; family Muridae; genus Mus; species Mus pahari. Next base: position 5,680,163 of record NC_034602.1, on the reverse strand, counting down.
TCATTAGCCCTTCAAAAACTATTACATGTCCACCACAGATGGATATGGTCACAGAGGCCAAGGTCTCATTCAGGCAGATCATACTCCCACACAATCAGGGATATGCTTCTATCTACATGGACAGAAATCTTTTTCATCATGACTAGATCAAATCAATTTGACAATAGTGTGACATATCCTCTTAACTTCAGTAAAAAACAGAAATTGGTGGCAGCTTGTTCAATATGTACATCTTCTTTCTGTTGTAAAGTGCAATACTTTGGACATGTTAACATATTTTCCTTCTCAAATACACTCTTAGCTTTCTACCTTAAATGTGTAAACATCAGATAAATAATCCAGATAATAATCTTAAAGAAGAAGAAATTTGTTTCATTTATTTTAGTTCTTTTGCTTGTTTTCTTTCCTTTCTTTTTCCCAAGATTTAAAGGAGATGGAAAGGACTCAATGGGTACAAAAAAACTTTGGAAGAACCCAGAGTCATAAGGATGGCAAATCTCTACTGGCTGAAAACCTTGAGAGGAATAAGACCATTTGGGTGGAGTCCCAGGAGTATGGGAAGAAATATTTCTTATTACATGTTAGTGAGATCTTGAGTCTAAAAATGATTTGAAGATACCCAGAACATTTTGAGACATCCAAGGTAAGGCTGAGCATGTAGAACACAGCCACATGAGTGATTAGGAGTAACACAAGCTGAAGTGTGAGGACTTCATGAATCTCTGTGGCCAGAGAGAACTTCATGGATCTCCGAGCATCTCTGCATATGGAGGACTTCATGGCTTTCTGATTATCTCTGTAGCCAGTGAGTATTTCATGGACCTCTGAACATCTGTGGCTACTGGGGACTTCATGAATCTTTGTGCATCTCTGTGGCCAGGGAAGACTTCATGGATCTCCGAGCATCCCTGCCAACTGAGGATTTCTTGGCTTCCTGATTATCTCTGCAGCCATTGAGAACTTCAAGAATCTCTGAGCATCTCTGCCACTGAGATAACTCATCAGGCAAGTAACCATGTTGCACAAGTCTGATGTATGAATTCAAGCCATACAGTAAGTAAAGATGGAAGGGGAGAACCATAAAATAGCTGTTCTCTGGACTCAGTATGCATGCCATGGTATGTGCATCTACACATAGGCTCATCATGCATGTGTAAACTCACAAAATAATAAAATAACCCCCTTGAATATGTATGCTAAAATTAATGATGCACAGAATATAAATAGGCATTTTCTGAATGGTAGAGCACATTTTTTCATAAAAGCTATGCAGATTTGGAAAAAGACTATTTACTAGTGATTTTCAAGTCCCAGGACAATGCATGGAAGTTTTCAGCAAAACTAGAAGTATGCATTCATGAGAAAAGGAAAAAGCAGTCAAATCTGAGTAATAACAGCAAGTGTTGAGGTGGCTTAACTAGTGCTGCTCCCATCCGTGATAATCCAAAACCTGCAGCCCGTCAGCCATGTTAGCTGCCATGATGTACAAGCTAATAGCCACTGGAGAGGGCAGATAGTTTTGGAGTTTTCATAGAAGAGGTATTCTTATTATTTGACTTTCTAGAAATTTTACACAAAAGCTTTATTCACGGGTCCTGTCTTCAGTTGACTGAACTCAAGGACTGCTCACTGGCAAAAGCCCAAGGTGTTTGTTAGAAACAATTATCAGCAGTTCCTTATCATTGTAGTCACTGGGGGTAAAGCTGTATCAGCACACACAAAGGCAGATCATGAAACTGAAAAGAAAGTTTAGGAAAATTGGATGTTTTCATGGGCTTTTCCCAAACTTCTATTCTTAGGGATCTAGAAGGCTATAGCCATAAGTAGAGCTGTATACACATTTAAGAAAAGTCCAAGGTGGGCCTAATCAATTACTTCTGGTTGAACTTGATGTTACTGACCAAAGAGAAGAGGTAGTTAAAACACACATGGAAATGGGCAAACCCTAGAATAATAATTGGCTGTGGAAATTTAAGGAAAATTGTGTTCAATCATTAGTTGACCACTAGCCTAACTGAGCACCAATTTCAGTGGCTATACATATCATAAAGAACAGGAGTTTTCAAAAGTTATATCAAAAATTACTGGAAATTAGAATTCATATTGATAGAAATGTCACATTTTAAAGAAATGTTTAAGCTATACATATTTAAACAATAGTATAAAACATAAAAGTAAATGGGAAATAATGGCTCATGCACTAAAGACAGAGTGGTCCGTAGGTTCTGTCCTCGGAAGGCCTAGATGTTAGACTTAGATAATTAAAGACATTAGCACAACCTTTACATATACACTTAGGAAATCATGTTTAAGGATTAAATGGATACATAAAACAATGCCTTACTGAATGTAGGTAAAAGATAAAAATCATAAAAATCCAAATAAAAATCTTGGAGTTTAAAAACACAATGAATGAATTAAAGCATTTTTTGAAGTTGATCAACAGTATATTTCAAATGGCAGAAAGGGAATCAGGAAATTTGAAGACAAGTTAATTGTGACTATATATCTGAAAAAAGAAAGGTAATTAAGGAAAATAAACAGTGTTGAGGAAGTGTAGAACATCACTGGATATGTAAATATATACATATGAATTGTCCATAAAGATAGGAGAGCAAAGGAACAAGAAAGATAGATTATGTAAAGAAATAATGACTAAATTTTCCAAAATTTGATTTTAAACTTCTTTAATCTAAATATTAAAGAAGCTGAATCTAAAGCATGAAGCAGGAACTCATCTACACATATTATATTTATACCACTAAAAATTTTGAGATAGTCGGATATCACTCATAATTCTAAGAATGTAGGTGTGTGTGTGTGTGTGTGTGTGTGTGTGTGTGTGTGTGTGTGCATGTACAGGAAATATAAGGCTATTTTCTGTTTGTAATTCTATGGCATAAGATTGATGGCATGTAATGATGCAATTTATATAATAGTTGCATAAGGGAGAAAGGAAGAAGAGAATGCCTAGGCATCAAGTTTTATATACTATTGTGCTTAAATTAATATTAATATGTATTTGTTTAAGTTGAGGCACTAATTGGAATCCTTAAGGTAAAACTTAAATACTAGATTTTAAAATATACACTTAGAAGTAAATGGAACACTACATAGTTATTCAACACAGAAAACAACAATGAAGAATTAAAATAATAAATAAAATATACAAGGCAAATGAAAATAAATAGTAAAAAATCATCAATAGTGTTACTTATTAATTATATTATATGTAAATGATTCAAATATTCCCATCAAAAAGGAAATGGAAAGATAGATTTTAAAACCACAATCAAAATATAGACTCTTCATAAAAGACTAGATTTAAAGACAGAAGTAAATTATCTCATAAATAGTATAAGAAAAGTGCTGAAGTAGTCAATGAAAATAATATAAAAAACGTAAAGCATAAAAAACTTTGTTTTTATAGTCAAAGAGCAACATCATATAATAAAATAAATAATTTATGAGTACACAATCACACTCATGGATGCATACCCAAAGAAATCCAGGTCAACAGTCCAAAGAGATACTCTCACATCCAGTGTTTGTTGCTCTACTCATGATCACAAGAAGATAGGAATGGCTCAATGTTCATCAATACAAGAATGGCTAATGAAAGTGGGGTACACATACACAACAGAATTTTTACAGCTGTAAAAAAAATAAAATGACATTAGCAGATTCATGCAGTGAAAATAATCATGCTGAGAGAAGTTATCAAGACTCAGAAAAATATGTTTTTTCTTATATATGGAACCTAGATTGTGTGTGTGTGTGTGTGTGTGTGTGTGTGTGTGTAAGTCATGAGATTAGAAAGGGGATCATAAGAAAGGAGAAAGAAATTTAAAAGAGTGAAGGAAATAGAGGAGATAGAATATATGTGATAAGATAGGGACTAAATGGAAGAAGGGAAGAAACCTGTTGCAGTGGTGAGACATGGGGTAGTTTTAGCAGGGGAGGCAATGAATGAAGATAAAGTACACATTATAGAGAAACACTTCATATATTATCCTAAAAAATAATAAAAATGAGAAAACTTTCAATCAAGTAACTATAATATACACACACATACACACAGAGAGACAGACATATGCAAGCAGAAAATTGTCAAAAAATAAGGAAGTTATAAGCCACAGTATAAGTAGATAGGTGTCTTGAGAATCTTCTTTTCAGCTGTAACAAAATGCACATAGAGCATTCTCAATTAAAAACACTTAACTATGCTTACAAAACACAAGCGTACTCTATGTCTATCCATATCACATTGGTTTAGATAACAATTACCCCATAGGTTTTCACATACATAGTTCCCACTTGTAGAACTATTCAGCAAAGATTAGAAGGTGTTTCCTTATTGGAAGAGGTGTGTCATTGGGGGATGGGGTTTTGAGATTTTAAAAAATTCATTCTATCTGTAGTGTGCTTTTCTCTGTCTTCTGCATGTGGACCATGATGTGAGGTCTAAACTGTTCCTGCCTCCATGCCATTGCTCTGCCATCATAGACTTACCCTCTGAAACTGTAACCCCAGTCGAATGCTTTCTTTTATAAGTTGCCTTAGTCATGGTACTTTGACATAGCAATAATAAAGTAACTAAAGCACATGTCATAATAAAGTTTGAGAAATACACAAATATGTAATCAATTATCCCCAGAATAGCTAATAGGCTATAAAAAGAAATGAAAAACTGTACCTAGAGTTCAAAAATGTACCTAGAGTATGTTTTGATATAAATTAAGGCAAAGAATTTAAAACTCTGTTGTACCCAGCCAATATTGTGCTTAGAGCAAAAGTTTTACCAGTAAAGAAGTAGTTTATTAAAAAGATAAAGATGTCAATTCAATAAACTTACCTTATTCATAAAATTCATCCCAAACTAAATTCAAATGTGTAAAATATAGTAATACATTTTGTAGGTGAAAGAAATGCAAATATAAATTAGAAAAATAAGTCCAATGAATTTCTTAGAAGAAAACAAAGGGTCACATTTTGTAAGTCTGAGTTAGTCATGGTTTTCAAAATATAGCACTTATGATCATGAATAACAAACAAAATCAACACATTGAATTTCATCAAAATTAAAACTTTGGTGCTTCAGAACATGTTATCGAGAGTACAACTAGCTAAATGTGAGGGAATATATGCAAATTATCTATTTCCTAAGGTATATCTAGTACGTATAACACTTTACCAAAAATAAAAAGACAATTTAAGAATAAGAGGGTATCTAAAGAAATACTCCTCTAGAGCAGATATATTAATGACTGGAAATTTATGATTAGATGCAAGTCATTCACTATTAGAGAAGTTAGATAATGATCTATCTACATAAAGATATATATGATGATAGGTAATAAAAGTAAGATACTATTTTCTACTCATATGATGATTAAAATCAAATGAATGGGGAATTTTGAATGTTTTAAGGACATAACGAAATTGGAAGTCTTATTTGTTGTTAAGGTTGGGAAAACAGTTTGGAGTTTACCAAAATGTAGAGTCGTGATATGTTAGAATAATTTTACCCCAGAGAAATGAAATAGTATTTCTGCACAAAAATTTTTATGACTGACGAAGGCAGCATTATTATGAGCAAGCCAAACATGGAAATGATTAAAATCTCCACTTACTGTAAACAGATTAACTCAGGCTACATCCATGAAGTGGGATATCACTTGGAAATATAAAGGAATGAAGAGTTTGATATATAGTGTGAATAAGACCGTTGCAAAAGAATAATATGGAATTGTTTTGTTCAAATGAAATTGATGTTATCTGGATGAACAAGAACAGGTTTGTTTTTCCTACTGATTAAAGAGTTAAGGAGCAGGAAAATGGTGTTACCAGAAATCTTAGGTAGCCTGGTGGATCCCAGATGGCATCGGACAAGTCCTACTCTTTTCTCTTGGGCTTCCTGGTCTCACTGATTATTTGTAAAAGCAAGAATAGTGTCAACTAAAACCATAAGGTCAATGTGTTGGAGTTGAAAAGAAGTCCAGAGCACTAAAGGTGCAAATCTCATAGCTCTTCACAGGAGACTGGGTGAAATAAACCCAAGTGGGGTAAGCCACCTGGTAGCAGGCAACCATGCTGAAGGGAGGAGAGCTTTGGAGAGAAAGCAAGGAAATCACATGACTTAGAGAGTTTAAAAGTATACGCTGATCGCCAAAGTGGCACTTGCCTTCAATCCCACTCCTGATATAGATATGATGTGTATATATGTATGTGTATATGTGCACACACACACACACACACACACACACACACACACACACACACGATGACCCTGTCCATAATCTGAAAGTAGAAGAAGTGAATCAGAAGGACAGCTACAGCAGAGATAGACAGAGCCAGCCAGAGTACATGGCAGTTCTTAGGGACTGTAGTAGGTGGTGGGATTTCTAGAAAGCTATATTATTTTATGTTGAGTCTGCCTTCCTAGCTAGGTTCCTCTGGTTTTACTTTTAAAAGAGGTGACAAAAGCATGTCCCTACCTAGGGACTGATTTCATTCTTAATGAAGTGTACAGACCAGGAATCCACATGAAATGCAGAAAGGTCAGTGGTTTCTGGAGACAGAAAGGATGTCAAGTTGCGAGTGACTCCCTCATGAATAGATAGATGGAATTAAAATCATGAACATATTTTAATAGTAGATAGTAATGATGGCTAAACAATATGTAAATATACAAAATAGGAAAAAATCCCCCTGACTGTAGATTTTGGAAGGGCGAATGGTATGGTATTTTAATTGTCCTTCAACAGTACTACTGTAAGTCCTTCCTCCATGTCCTGAGATTGTCATGCTCAAAGTGTTGGTCACTGTGAGCTCCCTGTAAAGCAGAGGATAAAATGGAAACATTCTTAAAGATGAAGTCAAAGTAGTATAAAAAGCCCGGCCTTTTTACTAAAGTAGGACTTCCCTACCTGATTTCCAGTGAGAAAAGGACTGGTGATTTTCACTCCTGTTCATCAGAGGAGAGCTTAACGGGGGTAGAAAAATTGAAGCCAGGTCTGCGTGATCAGTGAGGAGACCTCTGCAGCAGAAATTCATGTTTCCCGGGGACTTTGTCCCCAAATTAATCATGCCTTCAAATGTGCTTTTAACAAAATCTCTAATTATGTTAGGTGTTTCACATTGTATCATAAATGAGACCTCAGATCAGGGCTATGTTGCAGCTTTTGTACCTTACAGTACACAGGAGATCCTCGGCACGCTTGACAGATACCACAATACTTAAAGTTTTACATCAGCCAATATTATAGGAACCACGAAAACACTTATTCCAGGGGAGTATTTTACTCCCTTCCCTTGAAAACCCTAGAAAGACTGTGGGCTTCTGCTTCTGTCAATGGCAGAGCAGCTGAGAAAGAGCCTACTTCCTTGACTTAAAAAGTTATAAAACTGCAAAATAAATAAATAAATAAATAAAATAAAAAAATAACGGAAGCAAGTGTTTTCAGACTTTGTGCTATAGGCAGCACGGTACTTTGATCCCTGAGAAAAGGGAAACAAATGAGGTGAACCCTATAATTATTCCAGCTTTCTGCCTGGAAGCACTTTCCAAATCAAGATAGAGGGAGGCAGATCATGAGCAAAGTGCTTAGCTTTGGAAGCAGATATCATAATCGAAGGCAGAAGGAAATTTACTAGGCAGGCCTCCAGAGAGGAAGGAGCTGTGCAGAGAGAAGCCTGGAATGAGACAGAAAGGTCCTTTCAAATGTTCAGCTCAATGCTAAGCTGTGTATTCTTGCAGGTAAACTCCATCCAGCCGGTGAGAGTTGTAGAGATATACACAAGCAATATAGTCTAGTCTCTCTTAGTGTTAAAATTTCTCATCTAGGCACCAAAGGACACCTTTGGGATTCCTCAGGTGTCCTTTGAAGTTTTGGAAAAGCCACAGGATGACAGAAGGTAATTTTAAGACTTATTCAATAGCATTAGCTAAACCTTAAAAGGAACAGAGGGAGCTGAAGGAAGGTAAATGGCAGGTTGAAGAAGTCTTTACTTGAAGGAAAGCAAACAAATTCAAAGCACAGTAGGAATCTCAACAGCTTAACACAAGAAAAACAATTCTACATGTGAGAAAGAGGAATAGAATCCATTTTTAGGGGAAAATATGTCCAGTATAATAAGCCCAAAGTTTCTGCGTAGATCAACTGAGATTTGGGAAGGATTTATGAAAAACATAAGTGGAAGATAGTTATTTGAATATTTGTTTTCTAGATGGTACAACTGTTCTGGGAAGGATTAAGAGGGATGGCCTTATTAGAGGTGTTGTATCACCAAGGTGGGCTATAAAGTTTCAGAAGACCCAGGTCATTCCCAGTATAAACTCTACATTCTGCTCATAGATTGAGGTGTGTGTTCTCAGCTCTTCTGGCTGCCTTTGCTGCAACATTCTGGAATTGCAGACAGGAAGCAGAACCAGCCAAAGAGAGAAAAGTGTCTTACAAGCAACAAATCTGGAAGAGCAAGGCCATCAGAATGCTTTGGTGTGGACAGAGAGCTGCAGGATTTGGGAGCTGCCCTGCTGGTTTGGTCCTGCTCCGGCTCAGTATTTCCTCAGCATCCCTCTCGTTTGGAATGGGGTATATATTCTGCACCATTGCATGTTGGACATCTGTACTTTGCTTTTTGCTTTTAGGGTATTGGAATTAAGAGATTGCCTTGAGTCTCAGGAAAGACTGTAAATTTGGCCTATAAATGTTAGATTATCCTTTGAAGTTGGACTGAATTTCTTTTGCATTATGACATGGCCACAGTGGAATGTGGTGGTTTGAATGAGAATGACCCTTATAGGCTTATAAATACGGGTACTTGATAGCCAGTTAGTGGAACTATTCGGGAAGAATTGGAGATGTGTCACAGGGACCAGCTCTGAGGTACTGAAAGACTTTATTCCCAGTGTGCTCTCGGTCTCCGTCTCCTGCTTGTAGTTTGGGAAATGAGGGCTCAGCTAAACCTCCCACCATGACTTCACTCCACCATCATGTACCCTAAGCCTCTGAAATGCAAGCCTCATTAAATGCTCTCTTTTTAAGATGCCTTAACCAAGGTGCTTATCACAGAACTAGAAAAGTAATTAATACAGTAGATGTAAGAAAATAAATAAAACCTATACTTGTAAAAATTGTAATATCAGAAGTAGAAATTTTGTTTTCCTCACACATTATTAGATTTTGTAAATTAAAACATCAATGCTTGGATTTATTTCAGTAGAGTACAAGCATTTAAGCTGAAGCAAACTGGTAACAGAGCATCAATATAGAGTTAGAAAACAAACAGAAAGAACATTAAAGCTGAATAAGACTTACCTAGCTTTATCAACTGCTTTACTTGAAACTTATAGAATTCTCCACATAACAACAAGAAAACACATAGTCTTCAAATGGATCTGATTGTTTACTTCTTAAATTATTTACTACTACTAGAAATTACTTCTGGTAGATAAAAGAAACAAGTCAACAACAAAAAAGTGGGTTTCAACAAATATCAAATGGCTAAAGTAAGTCAGATCCTACAGAGTCAAATTATTTACCAATAATAAACAATAAATACAAACTATTTACCATAATAAACAGCTGAAAATCCCCTAATACTAGGAAATTAACTAAAACAATTTCTTTTGTTTTTTCAGATATGGTTTCATATATATAGCCCAAGGTAGTCTCAAACTAACTCCAGAGCCTCCTGCCTCAACTCCCAGTGCAGGAATTATAGATGTGCAATGCACCACTTTGCCCATGTTAAGCTAAACTAAGTAGTACATACATCAAATCAAGTAAAATATTAACAATATTCTAATATTAATAATAACAAAAATACACATGTTGAAGGAGCTCATATAATTCAGTATCAGAAGCTATATATGCTTGAACAAGATATATCACAGAGATATACAACTGTCAATCATTTGGGAAATGGTACGTCCTTCCACAAAATTTCTATTAGGGAAATAGAAATTGATGGATAATGTATTTTATCACACCCATGGGAATGGCTCACAGTGAAACACGGATAATATCAAGTGCTGGTAAGGATATGAAGAAACAGGAACTTTACAGGCTGCCTCCGAGTCTGTGAAACCAGATAGCTACCTGTAAAATCTGACAGTTTGATAACAAGTTAAGCGTTGGCATGCCATACAACCCAGCACTCCCAGTTCTGTGTGCACACCAAAAGAAGTAAAATCCTATGTCTACACGAAGTCAAATATGCATATTCAAGCAGCTTTCTTTCATAATAGACCTGGATTGGAAGTAACAGAAATAGCCAGCAACTTAATTACAGGAAAACAGAGTAGGTGGATCTCTGCAGAGATCCACTACACACAACAACACACAAACCCTAAAGCTTGCTGTGGTAATCAAGATTTTCTGCTCATTTGGCTGCACAAAATAAACCAGGTAAAGCTGGACTTAAGGTAACATGCAAAGTCCTGAGACAGCTGAAAGTGTCTGTGGTGATGGTGTTGGGGGCTAGGCGGCATTTGAGAAGCCATAAGGAGCAGTGGCCGCCTGTGAAGGGATGTGCAACCTGACAGAGAAGGAGACTCTTCATGAGAAACTGGTGGCTTCTCTTTAAAGGCAAAACATAACACCTCTGAGCTGTAAACTGAAGTTGTGCTCACATCCCAGTGTACAGAAGAGACTTCAATAAAAACAAATCTGCTAGCATTGCAAACGGTGTGCTGCTAGCATGTTGTTTTGCTCAGAAAGTTTGTTTAAAAAGTAGCAAATAGCAACAACAAAACCATTTTATCATCATTTTATGGGATTAAATATTTTAATTATCTAAAATATAAAAGAAGATTTTAAAAAGAGTGTAATCTTTCAAGGAGATCAAATTCAGCAGCCAAATAATTACATTGACCTCTTTTTTGTTTTTCATTTCACCATTGACTTGGAAATTTTTTCTCTGACCATTTGGTATAGCCAAAGGAGATTGGCCAGATCTGGCCAATAAGAGCACAGGAAACCTCACCGCCATGAGAAAGAGTGGTGAGCCCTGCCATGGACACAGTGCACTCAGAATTATTCACTGTTCTGAAGTTTATATGAAGTTTATATGCCTGAAATTTTGTTGGAAAAATCTGAGCCTAATTTCTCCTTGTCTAAAATTTTGAATAATACAGAAGTCCAGAGGTGCAAGAACTTCCCAAGACCTGATTAATACAACAGTTGTAATTAGTGTCCTGACCCATCATCTGTAGCTAAGAATTTGGGATTAGTGGAATATTATTTATTTATTTATTGATTTATTTTTGAACTGGGAAGATGAAACAGTAATTCTCTTTCAAAATCATACTAAAATATGTTTTCTTCTTGAAAAAATTAAGACAACCAATAAAACTCCAATGAAAAAGCCTTTGTCAATCATGCCCCATACTGTGTGGCCATTGGCAAGTGTCTGATAGATGATTGTGGCAGGGTGTACTCCACTCTCTCTTTGCAGCAATAACACTATTGACTACTTTGAAACAGCGCATCCTTTCACAAAATGTCCCCATCTCAAGCACATATAATGTGCTTAGCTTCATAGAGGGCATGCCCCTACTTCCAAAATTTAATGAAGAATTAGTTATGTGGAGAACACATGAACATAATCACCATATGTAGCACATTAGATGTTCCGTGTTTATGATAAAAGGCACTGCTTGCCATTACTAGGAGGTACAACACTTGTTTCTGACTTCATTCCTGCTCATCCTGTTCCTTACTAACTCTTTTAAGCCACAGAGCAAGTTTTCTTTTTTGGGTTGTGTGTGCTCATGCATACCCTCCATTTACCTGGAAATCCTCATGAATAAGCCCATTTCCTCCCCTCACTCTCAGTAACTGTATCCCCAGCTCATTGGCATGCCTCTGAACACTCTAGTGAGCATTCTCTAAAACCTTTGTGTAGATTCTTTAGAGCATTTACTATAACTTAATACTACTCCGTTTATATCTACTTCTCTCTTATCATCAGCTCAGTCTGCAGAAGGTAGTCCTGAGAAAGATGCATAGCAGACATGATGCCCTTGGTCCCTGATCCTTGACACAGAGTTTTGCATTGTTCGAAAAGGTTAAGTTGCTTCTTCCTTTGCCCACTGTCTATCAATGGAGATGTGTCACTCACTGTGTCTAAGGCTCAGTCAGACTCCCCTATCTCTACCCAGCCCACATCCTGTTCTCTTTATATATCCTCATAGGAACATGTTATCACTGATCACTGTGGGCAGTCAGTCATGCAATCACTGTGTAATTAGTCAATGGTCTCTTTCAATGGTTGTATACTCTGTGGTTCTACTCAAGGTCCATTCCTACTCACGGTTCTCCTGCATCCTCTATGATGCCTACCACAGAAGACTGGTACGAAAGTCCAGCATTGATACTACTTGTCCATTTCTGATGTACTAAAATGGCATATATATATATGCTTCAATATAATTTTCTACTACATGTCTTTGCCTTCAAAATTATGCTAGCTGTTTTCTGATATACATATTTTGTAATCCCATGGTCATGGATCACTGAGTATTAATCTTACTGAAGGCTGTGTGCTCAACTAAGTAAGATGCAAACAAAACACATGTGGAAGAGTTCCTCTCTGCTGTCCTAACCAGTCTTCGCACCGCCACATCCTACCGTCTTCATAAGCTAGAAAGGAAAAGGAAAACAGGCCTGGGAAATACTCAGAGGTAGGAATGTCCTGCCAAGTGCCTGACTGAAAGGGTCCTTCCTGAGGCAAGCTGTCCTTTACAGGAGGCTTGTTCTTGTGTCCACAACTGTGCTACTGTGATAGAGGTCTGAGGTGAGACAAAGCTTAGGAGTCCTAAGATTACTAAACACGGAATTATGTTTAATAATATATTTCATATGGATATACTGGTCAGAGTAATCATTTGTCATATGCAGGTTGTTCTCTGTATAGAATTCAGCACACTTATTAACTTTGCTGATTATTTTTCACATGCTAACTTCTTTCTTCTTCCTTTCTAGACCTTGACATTTTTCCTAGCTCTACTCAAAGACATGGTCCAGAGGTAGTGTCGTAGGGGATGGAGAGGTGACTCGGTGCTCTTGTTGCTCTTGCAGAGGACCTGAGTTCAATTCCCAGCATCCTCAAGGTAGTTTACAACCATCAGCAACTCTGGTTCCAGAAGACTCAGTGCCTCTTCTAACCTCCTCAGGCATCAAGCACATGCATGGTATGCATAATATACATGCAGTAAAAATGTTTACACATCAAATGCGTAGATCTAATAAAAACCGTTAAATGTTTTATTTTTAAGTTTTTCAATATTTATTTATTTATTTATTTATTTATTTATTTATTTATCAAGACAGGGTTTCTCTGTGTAACCCTGGCTGTCCTGGAACTCACTCTGTAGACCAGGCTGACCTCGAACTCAGAAATCTGCCTGCCTCTGCCTCCCAAGTGCTGGGATTAAAGGCCTGCGCCACCACTGCTGGCTTCAATTTTATTTTTAAATATATTCTAATGGAAACATAGTTTCATCACTTCTGCGCTCTCTTCTTTTCCTCCCTCCAACCTCAGCACACCCCCGCGCTCACTTTCAAAGTGCTGGGCTCTTTTGCTTTGGTTATGATGATATCTATGCATGCTTGCAGCTCCAGATGGTTAGTCTCCATGATGGCAGGGTGAAGGCATAACGTACAGTGGACAGTTCACATACCGCACAACAAACAGGAAGGAGAGAGGACACTGGGAATGGCAGTCTTCTGAAACCCCAAAATCTGTGCCCCATGACAGAGTTCTTCCAACAAGTCCACACCTCATAATCCTCCCCAAACAGCCACTAGCTATGGACCAAGTTACAAAAAAGGCATGAGCCTATGGGAGATATAACATTCTACCAGCACAGTCTCCATTTGCACTAATGAAAAACTTCTTTGATGAGGAGTAAAAGTCATACTTATCCATGGGTATAATGATAAGCTTTAGAATGTAATTTGGAATTATCCTGGTCTAATATAATTCTTATTTTACCTATATGGATGTTTTGCTAGCATCCATATATGTGTACCATGTGTATGTGAGCTGCTCAAAGAAGCCAGAAGAAGGTGTCGGACTACTTGGAACTGGAATAAGACAGTTGTGAGCCACCATGTAAGTGCTGGGATCAGAAGCTAGATCTTCTGAAAGAGCAAAAAGTGTTTGTCCTGGCTAAGTCACCTGTCCAACACCATGTGCCACAAACTTATAACCAAGTAGCACTTTTCTCACTAATCAATGCTTTCTCTTGTTGCCATTCAACTGATCTATGGGGTCCACCTCAGTGTGTATTGTCCTCTTTTCGCAGCAGAATTCAGAGGACATACACACACACAGAGAGAGAGAGAGAGAGAGAGAGAGAGAGAGAGAGAGAGAGA
>NC_034602.1:5652670-5665699 GCF_900095145.1 Mus pahari | reverse complement strand
ACACACACACACACACACACACACACACACACACACACACACACCAGAAGATACTGGGACACAGAAGAAGTGTCAGTGTAAGTTTCCCTTGAGAGGGCATTTTCCTTTTAGTATACTTCGACGTTTTTCCATCACGTATGGCTCAATGTCAGTGCCATTTGAATCATGGGATGTATCCGTGTCCATCATTTACCATTTGTCAGGACCTGTTTAGAATGAAGAGCAAAGGAAAGGAAGCTTTAAATGAGCAAAATGCATGCAGGAGGAAAGAAACCAGGGCATAAACAGCAGAGATGCTTCCATGGTTAAATGTGGAGTTGTGATCAGGTGGAAGGTGATTAATACTATCAATAGTTATCAATGATCATTAGCGATCATTAGGGATAATTGTCAGGGAAAGTGTCTTAAGCCTAGAATCCTGGCAGCCCTGCTCCATATGACAAATACTCAATATCATCACCAGATTAAAAAACATGTTCCATCTAAACCACTGCAGCCCGACAAACTGATTTAACACTTGAAGAAAACCTAGCAAGACAGTAATTTGGCTGAGATCTAAATTTGCCTTGTCCTGAGTTATAATAGCTTTATTCATTTGGATGTTCTCAGGATTCTCCATTTTGAGAATGGAGCCTGGAGTGGCACATTTTCCAAAGCTAGTTTATTAAATTACTCAGAATGAATTTGAGGTTTGCATTAGTGGAAAATGGAAGGCCTTCTGGAGGCAGACCGGCAGGGGGAGTGAATTTCGTGAGCCTCTTGTTCTTTTCAGCCTCCTTGCTTTTGAAAGCTTTGCTTTTGTTGGGGAATATAGAGGCTGCCACACAGTATGCAATCTTGACATCCCATCCCTTTGCTTTACCAAGTATCCTCACAGCTGGTGAGGAGATTCAACCATCAGTTGCAGCCTGGATTCTAGAGTGTGGATGAGCTAGCTCCTCCTCAATTACAGAAATGGAAAAGGATCTGTGGAAAGACATAAATCCTGAAGCTCCCACCATCACGTGGTCAGTGGTAGCCAGCTACTACTTGAGTTTCTACCAACAAGAATGGCCTTAATAAAGACTCCCCAGTTGATGATGATGACAGTATGCACTGGGCAACCATGGGACAAAGAGTCTTTTCTAGCTGCATATGTTATAGTTAAGTCACTTTTCCTAATGCTATGGTAAAAATATTCTGACAAAAGCAACTCAGAGAGCATGGAGTTTATTTCTGGCTTGCATTTTTGGGGCTGAGTCTATGTTAGAAGAGAAGTCCTGTCTGTGGGAGCTTGAGGGAGCTGGTCACACTGTAACCACATCCAGAAAAATACTGTTCCACTTTTTATACAGTCTAAGATCCAACCCATGTGAACACACCAGCTAATTTTAAGATGTCAACATCCCATGTCAACAGTTTAATCAAGATATTAACTCATGGGTATGCCTGGAGTCTTCCGTCTGAGCTGATTCTTGATGCCCTCAAACTGTCAATCAACACTAACCTCAATAGACCTTGAGGCTGGATTTTCAGATCTCAGGGAAGTTCTCTGCTATGTCATAACCTTTACCAAACAGTCCAGAGCTGAATTTTGCTGTTGAAGACTTTGGATAACAGAGTCAAAGACAGGCTAAAGGACTTAGCTTTTTATTCATTTTCTTCTGTTGCTCAGCAAATCAGTTCAAACATTGGTCTTCATATACAGCTTTGTCTTGTGTAGAATGGTCCTGGAAACATGGGAATGAAGCAATGACAGAGATATATACAGACAGTCTGGGATCAGCTGGACTGTATTCACTCTGATGGACGCTGCCTACTACACTGCCTGTGAACTTACCATGTTTATGTCCAGCACAAGAAGGAGTTAGCTAGTCTGGGTTGAAGATCTCTATATGGGAGTAGTTTCAGGTTAAAGTCATCTGGGAGAAGAATGCTGGGAACGTTTTTACACATGTCAATCATTCATAGGCACTCATTCTTTGATCTTCGGTAAACATTACCAATTTTCCTGAACCTTAACTGGGGAGACTTTGACATTTCCAAGGGTCTGAAGCCTTTGCATAGTGGACATGTCTCATGCCAAGAATATGCATTCTCTCAGAGCATCATTTTATTCTGACAGTTCACTTGGTGAGGGTTAGGGTGGAGCATAGCTGGTATTTTTCTCAGGATCTCAAAGAACTACAGTTCATATATCAGGCTTTCCAGAGGCTCACCTGAGCACAAATATGCTTCCAGGCACCCTCCGACCATTGGAAGAATTTCTACCTTTGAAGCTTTAAAAGTCATGGTGCTTGTTTCCACATGGACAGAAGGAGAGAATTTCTCCAGCCATTTGGAAACAATTCACCAGATTAGATCATGTCCATCCAGGACAGCCTAGGTTTTGAGTCACTTTAATTAACACATGAGGTGCTAATTTACATTTGTAAATTCCCCCAAATCCTTTCACCTTTATCTTGTAATTCATTCTGGTCACAATGATGTCTTGTTATAGTTGTCATCTTCTGTTAGCTATCACTGTCCTTAGTAGCAAGAAAAGGGGATTGTTTCGATGCTGTGCTTTAAGAGTGAGTACCTTAGAATTTACCTTAATTCAAAAATATCTTTCCTGAGTCAATAGATAGTCCTCTGAACTATTTTGATTCCAAGATTATTTGGAGAAAATGATAGATTTCTACTGTATTCCTGTAGATGACAGTTGGTACTGTTGGAACTTTCAGGAGGTAGCTAATTCAAATGAGTGGATTTTTTTTCTTTTTTTTCTGTTTATTTTTTCTTTTTTTATTATATATTTTCTTCATTTACATTTCAAATGCTATCCCCAAAGCCCCTTATATCCTCCCCATGCCCTGCTCCTCAACCCACCTACTTCAGCTTCCTGGCCCTGGCATTCCCCTCTACTGGAGCATATAATCTTCCCAAGACCAAAGGCCTCTCCTCCCATTGATGGCTGACTAGGCCATCCTCTGCTACATAAGCAACTAGAGACACAGTTCTGAGGGGTACTGGTTATAAGGCTTATTCCTACACCGTTAGTATTAGTTAGTCGCTCCCCCACCGTGCCATTTTCTAACCCCCTATTCCCATAGTTCTAACCTGCAGTATTTACCCATTTCCCCCATGCCATTTTCTAATCCCCTATTCCCATAGTTCTAACCTGCAGTATTTACCCATTTCCCCCGTGCTATTTTCTAATCCCCTATTCTCACACGTTCTAACCTGCAGTATTTACCCATTTGTGCTTTAATGCTACGTATTTTCTATTCTTCCACATTATTTTTTTGCTTGAGATCATATGTTTTCATATTGCTTTTCATGCACACTGCATTGGTTAAGCCTTCCCAGACCCCTCACCCCATCTCCCCATTGTCCTATCACACTCTCTGCCTGTAGCTTTCTAACCTAGTGTTTCTCTTATTACTTTGATTTCATCTATATTCTTCTTTCCCTACTCCCTTAACACATCCCCTAGTTTAACAATTCATCCCTACTTTCTTGACGTCCACATATGCTCCAAGTTAAATACACAGAAAAAAGCATTTGAAGTTAGGATCACATCGAAGCAGGAACAGGAGCTATTTGTATTTCTGGGCCTGGGTGACCTCACTCAGTATAATCTCAAGTTCCATCCATTTTCCTGCAAATTTCATTGTTTCTTTATAGCAGAGGAATACTCTATTATGTTGTACTACATTTTCCTTATCCATTCATCAGTTGATGGACATCTAGATTGATTATATTTCCTAGCTCTCGTGAACACAGCATCAGTGGATGTGGATGATAGATAGATGTGTAAGTATTTCAGTAGTCGGACCCTTTGGGTGTATGACAAGGAAGAGCATAGCTAGGGTGTATGTTAATTTTATTTCTAGGTATTTTTTTCCCAGAAACTTCTAGATTTATTATTAAAGGGGCTGTACTAATTGCACCCCAAGCCCAATGCACAGTAGTACATGTTCTTCCTTTCCCACATCCACACCAGTATTTGTTGTTTATATTCCTGATGATGGCCATTCTGACTGGGGTGAGATGGGATTTTAAAGAAATTTTATTCTGCATTTCCATGCCAACTAATGAGGTTGAACACTTTAAAATGTGTTTATTAGCATCTGTATTTCTTTGGAGAAATATCTGCTTATCATTTTTAATTGGGTAGGTTTTTTGATGTTCTTTGTGTATTCTAGACACTTCTCCTCCATCTGATACATAGCTGGCAAACAGTCTTCTCTCCTTTCTGTGGGTTGCCTCCTCAATAGATCAACAGTTTCCTTTGCTGCGGGGAAGTTGTTTGTTTGTTTGTTTGTTTCACGAGATCCCATGTGTTCATCAGTTGTTGATGTGATTTCTTCCCCTTCCAGAGTTCAAGTCTGCACCTGTGTTTGTAAGGTAAGCTGCACTCCCCAAGCTTCCCTCCTAGCCATGGTTGACTTGTATGCATATAACTTCAGAGAACAATTTAGCCTGTGACTGTCCTCGGAAAAAAATTCCTCTTCTATCACTGTAACCTCCTCAAAAGTGTGAAGCAACCTCTATCTACCAGTCATTCTCTACAGAGGCTTTTCTCCATGCAGTCACTACTCTCCTTACACATCCCTTTATGGACCTGCACGCAGAATGGGCACACTGCATGGGTAGACTGGACATTGTTGCTAAGCGGGGTATCACAAGCCCTCGGGGATCCATAGTAAATTTCCTTCCCTCCCCACCCATGTGTCTCATCCCTTGAACCGGAGCCATGTGTGTTAGGTCTGCAGTGGTACAGCCTCAACTCTCCCCTTTCACAGTTTCGCCAGGTGCAGATGTGGCAGGGACAGCTTATAAGACCCTTATTGTTTCCATTTACATCTGGTGAGTTCATGTTCTCCGCACAACAGCCACACAATCGAAGGGAAGCGATCTGGTCTGACTTGCACCTCAGAAGTCTATGGTTTCTTGAGCATGTGAGTGGGGTGAGAGAAAGGAGTCAAAACTTGTTTTCTTAAGTGTGACATCAAGAAAGAAAGAGTAATATAGACTGCCACACTGACTCTTTGGGCTGCTGTCTACTGGCTGTGTGATGTCTGGCCTTCATTTGAAAGGGAAATGTGTATCATTGTAATTTCTGTGAGAATTAGGTCATTAAAATTTTAACTGCATCCATTTTTATGTTCTACTGTATTGGTGCTCCCTTTCTCTAATATTTCCCATCATTCCCTGAATGATGTTGAAACTAGGGCTCATAATGATGTCGAATATCTAAACTCCTCCTCTAACAACTTCTGAGGTTTAAAACTGTATCTATTGAGGCAATTCAATAGCAACTGAATATTTTCCCTGAAGTAGCTGTATTAATAACAGTAGAACATGGCTTAAGTCTTAAATATTTTTACCTAATTGTCTAAATGCCCCCAAATTAGTTTTCACGAGCATAACAGTGTTGATTTTGACAAGATCCTTATAAATCTTTTTTTTTGGTAACTTTTAAAGACGTGTGTGCTGAGAGAGCTGTGGAGAGACATTTGTCGTCACCTGTTTCCATTCTTCTTTCAGGCCTCTGAAGACAGTCTAATAAGAACAAACCAAGTAACCACCCAAGGAGAACAATTGTTAGAAAAAAATGCTTATCAATCGAATAAGGAGACAGTTGCAAACCAAAACTTCGGACCCAAAGCCTAATTAAGATAGAAAGTGTCCAAATAGATGCACAGCCTCAAGCTATAGGAAAGGTTGCTGGGAACAGACTGCTGGTGCCTGGTTCTAATTCAGAGGACTAACATAAGATGCATTACTGGTGTGTGTGTGTGTGTGTGTGTGTGTGTGTGTGAAAGAGAGACAGAGACAGAGACAGATGCAGAGACAGACAGAGACAGACAGACAGACAGACAGACAGACAGACAGACAGACAGATGCAGAGACAGGGAAAGATAAACAGAGCTTGGAAAGTGGTTAACAGTGCCTAGAGGGCAGCTCACATCTGTCCATAACTCCATTTCCAGGGGATCTCAAGCCCTCTTCTGGCGGCTGTGGGCACCAAGCAGGCACATGGTACATGTAGGCAGAATTGTATACACACACACACACACACACACACACACACACACACACACACAATATATATATATATATATATATATATATATATATATATATATATATATGCTAAAGTAATAAAAAATAAAATCAGAAATGAACTTGAGTTTGGTGGCTTATTCAACGATGAATAATGTCCTCCAAATAAAACAAATATGTAAAATGTGAAATACAACAAACAGTATTTATTTGCTCCAGTTTTTATTTGGGGTCTCATTTTCTGATGTAGATTTTTTTTTTTACCCTAGGTTTTGACATATGTATTCCTCTATTTTTTCAAACAACTTTAATGGTAACATCTCATCATTTCAATGTTGTGGCCAAAGTCCTGAAATCAATTCTCTTTTTCCTTCTATTCACCTGCTCTTGGCAGCCACACAAATACCAGTCAGTCTTCCATGAGTGCTTGGAGGGCAAGTACGCTGATTAAAAGCTCTGATATTACCATGCATTCAACATGATGCGTTACCATATTTAAACACTTTCATATACAACAGAGGAAACTGAGGTCAAGGGAGTTTAAGTGACTTTCTCAGCTGAGAAGCAGCTGTTTCTATTAGATAAAAAGTTATAGATCAGAGTGATGCTGGCAAGACTGAACCGGAGTGACAATCTTGTTGCTCAATCTTTCTTTGTTTGGTAGGTTTTCCTCCATTCTCAGCCATTCTTATTGAAGCTGGTAAGCCCTGCATTGGCTGGTTCTGTCTGATAGACTAGTACTCACTGCCTGGAGATTTCAAACAAACTAGATACTTTTAGAAAATGTAGGATAGCTGGTACCTGTACTTTGAGGCGAAAGCGTATTTTTTGGCATAAGGACCAAAACTGTTTCAATTTGCATATATAGAAATAACCTGCTTCTGTGAGTGGTGCAGAAGTGACATCACGCAGTCAACATTAAACACGTATTCCTGGTTGACGAAAGAAGGCTCTGCTTAACCTTCCCAAGGAAACATGGGCCACAGCTAAAGGAGGTGATGGGAGGAAAACTCCAGTATTGCAGTAAAATGGAACCTAGACATGTCAGGGAACAGGAAGCTATGGTTGTCCCTGGAAGTCTAGCTGTAAACGCAAATGTATTACTGTAATGTCATGGAGCACAGCCATACTGTGAGACTGTCACAGAAATCCGTGTTTCTTTCTAGACTATTAGTTCGAGCAGTGTGTCTCTATACTCTGACACATTTGTGTTGATGAGGAGCAGAGTTGGCTGGGGTGGTGAAGCTGAAAGAGAGGAGACAAGCAAGCCCAGTGGAGTTGAGAAGGAAGGAAAAGTGAGGCTCCTCCCACTGGGAACTCATTGTGGGTGTCCTCTGCTTCCACTGCCATCTGCTCTTTCTCCCTCCCATCAGGTTCCTGTGTAATTTGATTCCCAGTCATGGCTAGCTTGCTCCCTGTACTTGACATACTGCATGCACTGCAGTTCATCCCAGGTTCACTCCACAAGCAAGCTATCTGTTGTCAGGTGTGGACTGTGAGTCTCTGGGCAGGAGTGTGTCTGAGGCTCAAGGTGAATGGGTCACCTGGACTTCTGGGCATGTGTGCTTAGCATCTCTGGCATGACCCGAGGGGGAAGGTGACATGCCGTGCTTTTAACGGCAGTTTGTACAACTGCAGCAAAGCGTGAGGCAGATCATGATACTGCCTGTCAGGTCATCTCCTGTGAAACCTGTTATGAATACCACGTGGAAACTGGTGCCTGATTTGAAGTCCTTAGTTTACTAAATTGCAGAAATTATCTTTGGGTGGTTTTGTCACTTTTATATATATATATATATATATATATATATATATATATATATAAAATGTTTGCAGTAGTGCTGCATGCAAAGTGCTAGTTGAATGAATCTGTCAGTGAAACTTCAATTCCAGATTACCACACTGCAAGGTCTGCTATTAGAAACAAAAACACATCTTTAGAAAGTTCACAACAGTTTGAAGTAGATGAGCTATTGAAATGCATAGAAAAATCTACTCTTTTCAGATTAGTCAAACAGTGATTGTAGTCCAAGAAGGAAATAGAGTCGCCTTATTGTCAGGGTAAATGGTCCTTAATGTGCCGCTCCAAGAGCAGGTTAGCATTACCTGAGCCTATGAATAATGATATAAATTACCTTAAAGAATTCTTTGCATGTGAGCATGGCCACAGAATCAAAAGCAAACAGAAAAATCACAGTTGTTTCCAAACTGACATACTTTTCCCATTAGTTTTTGTTTAAATACAATTCTCTGTAAGCATCAAGTCACAATTTGCCAGGAGAATGTTACTGTGGAAAACTCAGAGGAGCAGCTAAGGCAGGCTTTTAATCAGAAAAGGCATAAGGGAGCCACACGGTCACAGGATCAAATCCCAGGAAGTGGGCTCTGTCTTCAGTGTTTGTGCTCTTTGTGGGTAGTGTGTGGGTCCCTTTGGCTTATTCCTTGCTTTTGGGAGGAAATTATTGTACTTCAAAACTAATGCAAGTTGTGCTTTTTAAAATGATAAACATTGTGATTTAATTTTTTAAAAAAATACAAGAAACAATTTGGGGAAAGAATTGGCAATGACAGTGCAGCCTGAGTGAGACTATGACACTGGTCATACTGGACCAGCAAACTGTCCTGTGTGTGGACGTCTGGTACTCATTCACTGACAAGTGTACTTCCCACCAAACCCTGAGATGGTGATTACCTTTCTACCTTTAGCCAGTGAGGTACAGCAGAAACCGAAGCAATGAGTAGGCCACAGAAGAAGGCAGACTCCTTTGCTTTGTGTTTGTCTTAAGTTAGCGCTCACAGTGGCATGTGGATATTCAGATTTCAAGGCTGGACATACCACATATCACCACCGTGCCTTTTGTTATTTGCATAAAGCAATTACCCCGTGGACAGTGGCTTCATAGTTGTCTACACAACAGGCTTCAGATGGCATCGATAACCTCAGACACACCAGGCTAGCTCTAAATTAGTGATGAGCAGAGCTGGAGGGATGTATCATTTGAGTTATAAACCATAAGAAGGTATTTAAATAGATAGATAAGACACATGCAAATCTTTTCATTGCCATGACAACCATCTTGATATAGGTTTTCCATATGTAGCAGGAAGGGCAGAGCAAAAGGCACTGGAAAAAAAATAGCACGAACCTGTAATGAAAATAAACCTGGCAGGGAATTAGTTCAGATTCTGGTCACTTATTAACTCACAATCAGACACAAGCTTCTGTGTGAATGCCCTGCTGGCCAGTCAAAGCTGCTGCATTTCTGAGCATCATGTGTCATTCTCAGCTGTATAATCACATATGAGCTACCAGGTTTTGAAAAATGCCTTTGACTGCTGAAAAACAAAAAAAGGAAGGCAGTAATGACACCTAAATACTACTAGGTACAAATTTCTCAGTGCTACAAAAGGGCATCTCAGAGGAAGACTCGAATACATGTATCTGTACATGTGACTTTATTGTTTTCATTTATCAGGGGCATTTATGAATTCCTAAATATTTGTATAATGAAGCTGTACACCGCATTTCATAATGCAATAGAATTTGTCCTTGTTATCTTAATCAGGGAGAGAAATACTATTTCCCCTCTTCCGTGCTTGGCTCCCCTTAGCTGTCTGTATCTTCCTTCCCCCTCCTTCTGGTATTGTCCCTTTCTGCTCCCAAGCTTGCCTTTATCTCCTTGGTCCTGGGTCCCTCATTTCTTGTTTCAGGATGTGCTTGTGCACTGGTGGTTCTTCTGTGATCTGAATGCTTCCTCCAATTCAGTCTCTTCCACCACAGGCCTGGAGGGAAAGTGAGACCTACGAGGTGCTTCATCTCAGCCTGGTTCACTATGTACCCTGCTCTGATTAGATGGCAGTGGTGGGACCATACCGTGTCCCTCTAGCGCCATACAACACCACTGTCTCTAGGTCACAGACCCCTGCCTAGTCCTCAAAGCTTTTGAAATACAAATGGCAGTTCTGTTTGCTACTGGTGAGACCAAGGCTGGTCCCATCTGAGGCACTGTGAAGTCATTAAAATTCTTCAGTCAGATCTTTGTATGTGTAATCAATGTATAGATTCCTTCTGACATAGACTGACGTTTTAGTACACAAGGGAACATTGGTAAAAACAAGCTGGTTTATTAATTAAAGTGATAATAAATAATTCTCCTAAACTTCAATATGCTTAGTGAAAACTTCGGCTCAGTCAGCCATACTCTGAACCTATTTTTGAATTATGGACTTCCTTTGTGCTTTTTCTAGCATGAAGACAAATTGAATCTAGAAAGACCCATTTTTATCACAGAGTAACTTAAATCCTAATTTGGTAGTTGCCCTTCAAAACTAAAGTCTATGGATTATTATTTCAATATGGTTTTCTGAAAAACTATTTCAATGGTGTCATCAAGGAGGAGACAAAGACAAGAAATGTTCAAACCATAAGATTCTGCCAGCAGAAGTCAGTTTAAAATCGCATCCCTCAGATCCTACCTGTCTTGTGGAAACCGCCGCCCTAAAAACTGTTGGTATTGACACTGAAGGGCATCCTGTGAGCTGTTGTCTCAACTCCTTATCCAGAATAAGTGCTCTGTCTGACAAATTTGTAGGCGTTGCTGTGCCTTCCAGATAGGAGTTCTGTTTTTGACATATGGGGTTTTAATTAATGGTCTTATGACTGACTGGAGGGAAACAAGCATGGTCTGGCCTGGTCTGCCCTTATCTGGTCAATGGTATCTATATTTACAAACAGCATCTCTGACATGTTAATTTCCCCATGCTTCTTTCTAATTTATTCTAAAAGAACACTTTACACAGTGGATTTGGAGGAGTTAGAGGGAATCTACAGGGTGACTTTAATCTTTATGTCTCTATATACTGGAGGGTATTTTGCTGCATCTCTGCACTGCACTCGCTACACAATCATTTTCTGCTTTAGAAATGTATCCATTTGGATCCATAGTTACAGGACAATCTATTGTACCTCTGTTGGGGGCCCCTAGAATGGTTAAGGAACAGATGTGGCTTCACCAAAGGCGTGGCTGTGCTGTGAAAGCTGATTTTGTAAAAGGAAGTGTGACATACATGATGACAAATTTATGGGCCTTCCATTTTTAAAAAATGGAATAGAACACAATAGCCAATAAACTTTTATAGCTTGAAATAGAGTGTTTTTTTTCTCTCTCTATAGGATATGTGAGCAGCGTAGGTTATGTGAGCAGCGTAGAGGGGAGAGTTGGTTTTGAATTTTTTGTTTGGTTGGGTTTTTTGTTTGCTTTTTTGTTTTTTGTTTTTGTTGTTGTGTTTTTTGTTTGTTTTTTAAAGATAAAGTGATATGATAGCTCCCATCAAGCAGTGAGATTTTGGAATTAGTATTCATCTTTATTTCTAGTGATTCTGATGGCTGCATGCTTCTTATATTGCAGAGAATAGGCGCAGAGAATGCCTGAGTTGGCTGCAGATATTAGAGGGTATGCAGCGACAGAACAGTGAAGATGCAAAGAAGTGATATGTCTTAAGGAGGCTGCAAGTTGAAGTTTTACTGTAAATTCTTTATCTACAAGCGAACTGGGTTATCACAGCTCCTCAATGCACGGGTCTCGCGCCTCACCTTCAAGTCCTTGCTGCTTACATCTGCTTCCTTGTTTACTGTTTATGTGTGGCACTCTTCTATGCCTTTGAACTTTGCCCCTCAGAGCTTCACCTCGCCATGCTCACTCATTCACCCCACTCACGTCCACAGTCAGTAAATGGGAGACAGGTTCTGGCCGATAGCCGAGCTGCAGCCACGCAATTAACACAGAGCTAAAGTGTCATTCATAGCAGGGTGCGGAGAGTGGCAGACCATAGACAACAAGTTCTCAGTTCTGAGACTGTGACATCCAGGCTAGACCCAGGATTATAAGAAACAAGGAGGGGTTGGGGGAGGGGTGACATTTGGGAGGTGAGTTCTCCATAGAAAAGTACAGAGTGGAGTGGTTTCTCTTTGAAGAACTGTTTATCCCCTGTATCAGATCCCAGCTGTCTGACCAGTTAATTGGATGAATACCTGGAAGAAAACATTGTGTGCACCAAGCGAGTGGTGGAAAATGGACATCTTTGTTTCTCTTCAGATGGAGAAAGTGCCTTTTTTTTTTTTAAGAAAAAAAAAAAACACCCAGAAACAAAAAACAAAAAACACCAACTCTCAATCACTTTTAACGATGTTACTGCCAGACTTAGATTAGAAAAGGAAAAGAAATACCTTTTATTAAGTGACCCCCCTCCTCTTTTTTACTCGCTCACAGTTTCCCCTGCAGCCACCGACCTCCGCCAGCTGCGATATCTTAATAACTTTAGCTCTGAGACCAGACAGCTCCTCACCCAGCCTCTGCCAAGTAGGAGCGTGGAAAAACATCTATGTACTAAGACAAAGCTGCTCCCATGGACCTCGGGATGAGGACCGCCAGGCCAGCAGGGGGCGTGCCAAAAAACTACAGATGTTACTTTGGTTCGTGACATTGTCACTCCTGGCTGTATGTGGTGAGGGTGTGAAGGAATTAGCAGGATGAGGAGACTGGTAAGATAATGTCTACATTTAGACAAAAAAACAAACAGAACCAAACAAACAAAACTACAATCTGATGAAATGGGAGAGTAAAAGACACTTGGGCACCAGATACTTTATTTGTGTGAGTCGCGAGGTAATTCCACCCAAATAAACAAAGCTATGTGTTGAGCTCACACAAAGGGTGGGCTTCTCAAGAGGGACTCTGCCACTGCCATTGTCTCTGAGGAGGCTTGCTAACAAGACAGCTGATGAGAAATCTGTATCACCTCTCAGTTAATACACTCACTTGCGTAGCTAGACCTGAAGCTAGCCTTTCCCACGCTCTACCTCACAAACCTGGTGGGCAGACTTAGCCCATGATTTTCTAGCCCTGAGCATCTATCTTTGACACTGTGATGTTTCAGAATTATACATATGAGTGAGTAAATAGACACAGGGATTTTTGTTTTGTTTTTTGTTTGTTT
>NC_034602.1:5634497-5652546 GCF_900095145.1 Mus pahari | reverse complement strand
ATAGACCTCAGCTCGCCTGCTTCCTGTCCTGGCCCTATGAAACATATTATACCACACAACCATCAACGAATTTTTAAACAAAAGTAGAACTCAGTAAGTAAAGGGTTTTAATTATTACAGTATCAAGACTGATATCATTTAGATTTCCAAATGTTAAAAAAAAATATACCTACTATTCTAAAACTAGACGAGAAATTCTGACTTGAGCAATGAAGTAACTAAACAAACCTCTGCCTTTGTGAACCAATTGGCTTGTGGCCTATGGTTTCACTGGAGGACATCAGAGAGGGACATGCCTTAATTTCCATATCTCCCTGAATCGGATTCTTACCTTTGAATGACTTGGCTCTAATGTCATTGTCTCAGCTCTAGCCCATCTCTCAACTGCCACTCCAGAGCTCTGTGTCCTTAGAAGACAGTTGGTGCCTTTCAGAGAAAACATGTCTGTGATAGATGAATTCAGGACTTCCAACTAGTTTTAGGCCTTTGTAAAGATTAAGCATAGCTAGTATCATATTCAAATTTGAATTATCCAAGAAAAATATTAACAAATGGCTAAAGTTATTTTAATTTTGCCTGGGCTAGTATTGCCTAATCTCACTGAATCATAGAGTTACTAGGATTGTGGTACCTGCATCTGCTGGACCAGCTGCCCCTCAAAATAGTCAAAAAATGATGTATGTAGACTATGGAGAATGCAGAAGACATTATCATTTCTTGGCCTGTACCCAGTCACATGACCACAAGGGAGGCTTGGAAATATTGTATGTCTAGTGTTTAAGAGGAAAAGGAATTCCTCTCTTGGGAAAAACTACCCATTTTTGGCATCACCATCGAAAATGGGTATAGCATAGTTTGGACTGAATTCTACACATATCCTTCATGTAACTAAAATATGTCTAAATTCCATATAGGTCTACCACATAGAAGTTTACTGTGGTACACAGTATTTCTGCTCTAACTTGACAAAGTAAAATAAATAAGTGTTCTGATAGATTACATTTCTCTTGATTATATTGAGGGATCAATACTAAACTGTGGTTCAGAAGAACAGAAAAAGAGCATATTAGATAGCTCATGCACACAGCTTTCTGTCACTATACAGGAATAAAGGATGGTGCTGAGAAATTTTGAAGGAACAGGCTGCTTATGACCCATTTGAACCTCTGTATTATCAGCAGATGTCTCAAGCCAGCTTTTGCCCAATGATGATGGCTCATCTTCAGCTCAAAAGTGAATTGTTTGAGGAGAACTTGAAATGTTCCTATCTGAGACTTCAGTTGAGAAGGAATGAAGAAGATGGAGTGCTTAGGAAGCAAGCATCAGCCTCTCATAGTAGTGGGAGAATTGCAAAGAATGTTTTCCTTCTTTTGCCAAGGTGCATAGTCAGTTACCTGTGGGAGAAAATTCCTGAACCGTTTGAGAATAGAATACAGAAGCTCCTGAAAAAGAATTGGTGTTTGGTTTACCCGCATAGTAAACATGGGTGATTTCCCAGGGCTCGGAGTTGATCTGGTTGATAGGAAATGGTAGCCAAAGCAGCTTTCCTAACTGTTATACAACTCTACAGAAAACATATGCATGAGAACATGCCCCCTGCCCCCCCCAAAATGCATCTCTATGGGCTCTCCTTGTTAACTTAAAATTCATATTGAAAAGTTCAACTCTGGCCCCATTGATTGAATTACAAGATAGCTTATAAATATTCTAATTCCTCAATTTTGTAGATTAGAAACTAAAAGCTCAAAGCTTCTGGTGGCCTGGCATAAATTACATAGAATTTGTGGCTAAACTCACTATATAGTTTATGTGATTAATAGAATTGCCTAATCTCTAATTCAATTATTATATCAATTATTTCAGAATATTTAAATTTGATATACAGTTCTTTAACAATCACATAGATAAACAAAATTGTTAGTTTTCTTCAAAGGAAACTATTTTTTTAATACTTTCTCTAAAATATTTTTATTAGCTCATAGTCCAGTATCAAGTGCTGGACCAGGTGCTAAGTTTGGGCACTGCCAGAAAGAGCAGAAGAGTCTAAGAAGCTTGGTGGGGGAACCAGGAACTTTCTCTGAAGACAATCAGAGGTTGGGAGCCTTTGCTTTTGATGTTGTCCTGAGCTGTGACCACTGGACAGAGGAGGAAGGCACTGTACTCTGAAACATCCCCTTCCCAAGGGTTCCATTGGCTCACCTAGTTCATCTTATAGAAGAAAGGCATGTCTTAAATTTATTGTATTGTTATGTTGATATATATATATATACTGATTATTTAACATATAACCTGGACCTCAGGAACGTGGCTTCATGTATTTGTGGAAGAACATCTTGGCGATGATAAGGATGGAGTAAACTCAGGGTGACTGCATTGCGAAAGGGACAGTGGAGAACCCCTGGGCATTAGGAATAAAGAAGGAGATACCAGAAATATGAAGGGAACTGATTTTCTGAGAGAAGATTTTGGGATGACTTGAGTTTCTTTCAATCTTTGAAAAACTTATATTTTCAACCGGTGAATATACAATCTTTTAATTTCCCATTAACGGTAAGAAGAAACAGTTTGTTTAGAAATATACCTCCGTCCATCCACACCAGAGAGGCAGCTGTGTATTTGTAACGACAGTGTGGCAACTTCAGCCTTCCTTGCTCTGCATCAAGCATGTCTGCTACTTGCAGGTTATTTTGTGAGTTAGGAGAAAAGAACATACTGCCCCTCCTTGCCAATGTTGCTCTGTGTTAGCTGCGTTGCTGTACTGAGAAGCAAACCCCGAAAGGGGACACCCTCCATATGCTTACCCCGTCTAGCTTCTGATATCTGTTCCTCTTCACACTTCCTTCTAGAAAGAAGACTGAAAATAGTAACACAGCATCAACATGTAAAACAGATAGGTCCAGTGCTAGGGCCCTCCCCTCTCTGTCTCTGTCTCTATCTCTGTCTCTGTCTCTCTCTCCCTCTTGCTCTCTGTCTCTCTCCCTCTGTCTCTCCCACACACACACACAAAGTTGAAATTGTTCCTATCTTTAGCTCTGTTCAAATACTTTTGACAACAGCCTGTCTTTAAGAGCCCAGAGACACCATTTTTCTCTTTATGAGATTGATACTGGTGGGTTACAATAAACTCTATATGGCATCTATTAATGGCATCCTTAGAGATGTTTTTGGCTTCATTGAGTTCAGTGGAAGCTACAGTGATATGAATGTCTCAAGACAACAACACTTCTGGTGTGAATACACTCAGCTTTCATATCCTTTCTACGTGTAAAGAGATATTTCTCATAAAACATTCCATTGTGGTGCTAATGGTTATAAATACTCTTGTCTGAAATTGCTCTTTGTTTGGAAAATGTATAATAAAACCATCACAAGCATTTATAAGGCTTGGAGCAGGAGTCCAGTGTTCAGTGTGTTCAGCTGTGTGATCTTGTGTCTGTCTACAGTTTAACTTTCTATTTACCTAAGTAAGAATCACTGGAAGATTCCACTTGCTATTTTACATATTCCTGTGCCTGTCTACTATACATCCATGTTTTCAAAGGAAGCAATAAAAATTCCAGATAGGTTTTCAGTTTCTTGTCATTTTATTTCTTCTGCTCAAGACTTGGAATCTCTTAGGTTTCCCATATGGAATTCTAGCAGTTCCTCTTGGAAGGTTTCCCTATTCTCCTTGGATTTTTTTTTCTCTTTTTTCTTTTATGTTTTTAAGCAGCAAAGTCTTCTTGACTAAAGGCAACATTCAAGGTGACTTTTTAACTTTGCATTTCCTGAATGGCTGTAGAGCTGTTTCAATGTATAACAAAGAAATACTATTTCATATTATCCTTGATTTCCTGGTTAATGCAACCCAATAACATATTCATTTATTTTTTAGTCTTCTCCTGTATGTCAAGTCAACATATTCTTTGAGCTATCGACGGTGGCATCTCCATTTCTTTCTTAAGAGGCTGTGGGTAATTCAGCAGCCATTAGTGTACTGTGTGGGAGTAGTTTGAATTGCTTCTTCCATTGCGTCTTACCTTGAACTTGCTATGCTGAATTCCATTCACCATTGTGGAGCTCAATTACATAACTGCCTTTGGTCTTTCTAAAGTTCTTCCCACCTCTTATCATTGACTATATCTATGTTTAGCATAGAAATAATTATAGAGTTTTGAGAAATTCACTGCCCTGCTGTTCACCCCATCTTTCAGGTTGTTAATAAACTTATGGAACACCAGTGCCACCTGTGATCCAGAGGCCACTAACTAATTTCTGAGCTGATAGATACTGATCTCTTTAAGCAACCTTTCTTTCAGCCAGTTTTCAATCCAGTGCTACTTGGGCTCAGTAGTTGTTCTCTTTCTCTTTTTTTTCTTTTTTCCCCTAAAAGATAGCAGATGAGTCAAATATTTTTTAAGTGAACATAAAAATAGCTAAAGCTATATTCTATAGTTTCATTGATAATTGGTCCATAGCAATCTGCTACAGAAAAGTGAAAATGAATGATTATCTAGTTATTTTCTAAACAAACCTTTCATGTGTGTGAAATATTGACAAAAGACATCCTGAGATGTAATTTAATATTAGATTGCCTGATGTGTTGAGATTAATAAAACTCTTGTTTATGAATATTTACATGTAGAATTCACCTCCTAAGTGCTCCAGTGCAATAAAGACAATGATTCCTTTCCCCAGTAGAAACCGAAGCATAAGCAAAGGATTTGCAGAAGAGAAACTGTTATTTGACTGACCAAGGACTTGGTCAAATGAATCAAATTTAATATAAATTTTATCTCTGTCACAAATGAACTACTTGATTTTACTAAGTTGCACACTTTTGAATCTCAGTTTTCTCTTCTAGAAAATAGGAACCGATAGGCTATTGTGAAGTTTAGATCAGAGGGACTATACAGTTCTTGGTTTACTTTCTACCACTATTCTAGATATTTACTTCACTGCTTTCCCTTTTCTGAATGGTAACATTTAAAGCCAATGTGAAATTGAGTATAGCATAGTTAAGCAATTTTTTTGGATAAATGGAGAGAGTTTTTTGAATGTATGTAGAGTATGAGACAATAAAACATAAAAGTAAGCACACCTATAGCTAGTTTCATTATAACCAAACTTCTTTTGGTGTACAGATGAATAACAAAGAGCAGGTATCTAGATTTTTTGCATGTGTTGAGGAAACTTGAATCCCAGTCCAAGGAATTGAATCTTAAACAAGAAGTGGGTAAAGTATGCCACTGAGACAAAGGAGACTTTTTATTTCTTCAAAAATATTAATTTTCTTGTTCTCATTTCCATGAGAGATTGACTTTCTTAGTCCAAGGAGTTTATTTGGTCTTGACCATATGACTAGCATTGGGTTGACAACAGGCCATTTTACCCTATCCCATGATCTGTATTTAAGTTCAGTTGGAGAAATAGCAGACATGGAAGAAAACTTCCGGGTATTGTGTGAAAGGTTGCCTCCTGAGTCCATTCTACTGTTGCTATAATAGTGTGCTTGGATTAAATCAATGGATCCAGAAGAAAATTGAAAGCTATATGGAGCAAAGACTTCCTAGACAAATTTCTTCTGATGGATGAAGGAAAATTATTAGTTGATACAGATATGTGAATGTTCTCAGAAATATCAGTAGACACCCAGTTTGTTTAGCCAGATTAACCAACATCTAGCCAAACCAGAGACATGACAGCTAAATAAATGTATTTTGGTGTATTTCATTGAGATTTTATGATGACTATGTAATTGTTCTTATTTGGCAAAAGCTAGAGATGAACTTCTTAGTCACTGTTGATTGCAGTGAAGAGACACCATGACCCAGGGAACTCATAAAACAAAACAAAAAACTAAGTGAGAATTTGGTTACAGTTTCAAAGGTTAGTCCATTATCATCCTGGTAGGGAGGGGATGGTGGCCTAAAGGAGTGATGCTGGAGCACTAGCTGAGAGCTATATCTTGATCCACAGGCTGAGAGAGACTCTGAATTTCTGAAACCTCAAAGTTCATAATACCCAGTGACATACTTCCTCCAATAAGGTCACACCTTCTAATCCTTCTAATCCTTTCAAATAATGTTACTCACTGGTGACTAATCATTTAAATATATGAGCCTATGGAGGCATTCTTATTCAAACTACCACATACTACTCCCTGGTCTGCATAGGCCTGTAGCCATATCATTAGGCAAAATTCATTTAGTCCAACTTCAAACTCTCCATAGTTTTTCAGTCTCTACACTATTTAAAAAGTGGAGGTTCAAAGTCGCTTCTGAGACAGATAACATTCTCTTAAACTGTCACCCACTGTAAACAATCATAAGGCAGATCACATATTTCCAACATGCAAAGGCCCAGAATATACATTATAACAGAAAGGAAAGGGAGCGTAGTGAATAAACACTGAAGTCAGGCAAGCACTGAAACCAGGAGAAAAACTTCCAGATCTTGTATCTCCATGTTTGATGTCAAACCATTCTTCAGATCGCAAACTCCTTCCAACTTTATTTGCTACAATACACTTCTCTGTCTTGTGCTGGTTCCTCACCAAGTCTGTAGTTTTCATTGACAGGTATCCCACAACTCTGGCATCTCCAACATCCTGAGGTCTTTGACACAATCTAGGCTTCAACTTCACAGCTTGACAAAATGACCTCTCTAGGCTTTGATGCAGGGACACACCTGGCATATGCCTGGCTCAACAGTTTTCCTTAGCCAAAGAAGAAGATTCCACAACCTTTCTTGTATCCTTGACTCTAAAACCAAAACCACGTGGCAGAAGCTGTCAGGGTTTGCTGCTTGCTGGGACTGGACCATTGGCCCCTTGTTCAAGTACATTTTCATCATCTTTTGGCTTTGAAAAAAAATCTCTTTTCCAGATTGTCTCAAGATTGCTCCTTTTCATTATAAGCATATATTAGAGTAATTATTAATACAATATAGTCAATACTAAGCTACCATGAGATTCCTTCTGCCAAAGCCATTAATCAAATGTACTTCAGTTTAGCCTTAGGCAGACTTTTTAGATAAGGACATAAAGCAGTCACATTCTTTGCCAAAATATCACAAGAATGCTAACCTCTAAGTCACTTTCGTCCCCTCTGAAACCTTTAGAAGGACAGTCATATTCTATATTACTTTCAGCACTACTGTCACCCATGCTTCTACTAGTATTGTACAGTAAGGGCTACTTAAAGCCTTCAACTACTTTCCTAATCCAAAGTCTCAAAGCTAATATTCTGCCAATGAGCAGCATGGCCAGGCCTGTTACAGCAATACCCCGCTTCTGGTACCAACTTCTGTATTAGTCCCTGTTCTATTTCTGTGAAAAGTCACCATACTAAGGCAACTCTTATAAAAAAAAAATTGAAGATTTGTTTTCAGTTTCAAAGGTTAGTCCATTATCATTCTGGCAGGGAGCACAGTGGCAGAAAGGAATCTAGCTCAGAGCTCCATCTTGATCTTCAGGTTGAGAGAGAAATGCTGAGCTTCCCATGGGCCTTGGAAATCCTAAAGTGCACCTCCAGCTTCACACTCTCCCCAACAACTCCTAATCCTTCTGATTCTTTAAAATATTGCCACCTCCTGGTGACTAAGCATTTTTATGAGTGTATGAGGGTCATCAAGACTTAAAGGAAACAAACAAGCAAACAAACAAAAAGGAATCAAGGATAATTTTTAGATTTCTATCTTGAACAATTGGAATCATAAGTGGTGACATCATCTCTCTTCCAAGTACAACAACATCTTTCAACACATCTAACTTTTTCCACTATCACCATTTGTATTCATATGCCATCCATACACACATACACACAAACACGTGTGTATTACAATATGTATATAGTATATATACATAGATTACTATATATGTCTTATCAAATTTATTCTGTGATTGTCACTATATAAAATAAAAGACAAGCAAGACAATGAATCACCTCTATGTTGAGTCACAGTGCTGGTGTGTGTCCAAGGGTCAAGTCCCTCTTAACGCCTCTCAATCTTACAATCCCATGATCACTCTCCTCACATAATGTTTTCTAGAATCCTTGCCTCTTCCAATCTTGTCTCTGCTTATGACTTTTCCCCATAAACTGACACTTTCTAGAATGTTCTTTATGTGACAACTCCTTTGAACTTTGGTGTAAAACCCTTCATACAGAGGATATGGTGACCACATGTTTTACAAGTATTTTTCTACTCTCTGCTCCATATTACTTGTCTACTTTGAATTATGTTTATTTTCAGTTTTTTATCTAATACTTATGATACAATTTTGATTATCTAATCAATTTTGTATCTAATATTTTCCTTTCTACTGGGACATCATGTTCTGCGGGGTAGAAGTTTGTCTCTCTGGGACACTGAATCTCCAGGACATGAGAGCTGCTTGCTGCTCAGTCAGTGTAAGTCAATTGAATAACAAGAGAGAAAAGATACAACTAGATGTCTGTCTTTCTAGTTCAATCAGGATTGCTATTGCATTTTGTAACTATGTTACCATTTCTCTTCATTGTTACAACTTATGTTACCATTTCATAACTCTATGTTACCATTTCTTTTCACTTTTCATTCAATATAACCTTAAATTCTTCTTAATGAGAAAAATACTTGTTTATGAACAATGGCAATCAAAAATGAGAGAAAGCACAAAAACTTCCTTAACTTTTAGATGAGAAATTTAGGTCAAGTTTCACAGAGTTATCAGACCTATAGTGTAAGTACCAAACAAAAAGCTCAAGAACATTCACCATAAGCGTGTGCCCAACCAATTCACCAAGGGAAGGCCTTAGCACTGACACTAAATTTTTCCATGTGTGAACTGGATGATGTCATAGTCTCTTGGTAGAGAATTTGAGAAGGTTCTAAGAGTGCTTTCTGCTAGGTTTCCACAGTGCTCTCTTCTGAATGAGAATTACTACAGTAAGAGAGAAGCCAGAAGGGAAACAGCTCCCATGGTTCAGTGGCAATCTATATTAATAGTGAACTGTAGACACCTGATGCAATTTATTCTCTGGAAAACCACATGGTTTTAATTACTGGCCGTGGCTCTTATATTTATCAACAGAGGCTTGCTACAACTAGAAATCACTTAATTTCCTTTCTTCAGTTTTAAAGAGCCATGTACATCCTAACCCAACCTCCATACATTGGATCTGCAATAAGATGCCAGGGTCTCCTCATGTCTTTGTTAATATGCTGCTCCTCATCCAGGTGGCTCTGCTGACATCTCAGTAAGCTCTTTCTCTGAGAATTTGTCATTATGGATACCAGTGTAGAATGGAATTGCAAATACCAGCACAAGCTACAAGCCAACCAGTAAGACCTGGAGACCATGATTCACGAGCCAATAAGCAAATCACTTGACCACGGGTTCTTTCATTGGCTGTCTCCAGTGAAAGGGAAGCAGTTGTTTACTTTAGTGTTTATTAAATAAATTCACTGTGTGAAGTTTTGATATCTTTATTATTGCCTTATTTTATTTATATTGTGAGTGATCTTCCTTGTGATTTTTTTTTTTTTTTTGCTCTTGATTGTTCAAGGAAAGGAACAGTGTAGTACTAATAGTGATATATTTATTTCTAGTATCTTAGAAGTCAAACACACACACACATACACACACACACACACACAAATCACTATTTTATTCCTTAGGAAATGATGAAATTTAAATGATGAAATGTACTTGATCAAAGATGTTTTGATGGAAAAATAAAAAATGCCCCCCACCCCCAAAAAATCCTCAGATCTAGGCGAAATTGCAATGTGGAGACTGAAGTTTGGAACACATGCAGTGTTTCCCACAATCTATCTTGCTTAATGATAAGGAACAGATAAGTAAGATCGATGAACTATCAATTTCCTTTCAATTTGACCACTTGACAGAAATCACATTTTTTTGCCTGAGTTGCAATCAGAAAGAAACATCTTTACAGAAAAACAGAACAAACTAACCAACCAACCAATCGAAGGAAATTCAATTGGACTGCAGGAAAGGGGAATGACAAAAGAAGATCCTGGAACTGGGGTTCTGGTTGTAATAAAAGTCTTGTGTGCCAGGCTGGTAAGTGGGAGCGAGATGACTTTTGGACCCTCCACTGCTCAGGCTCTTAAACTGCCCAGGAAAGAGCTTTGGTGGGTCTGAGACGTGCAATCCCCAGCCGCAAGGGAATGCTTTATTGCCATTGCCGTCTGGAAGTGTTTATTTTCTGAACATAAATTCGGGGGACAGATTCAAGGCATGTCTAGAAATAAAGCATATCATCATGTGAGCTGAGCTGACAAGGACAATTTACTGTATCTTGCATTTGTTCTGAGCCAATCGGAGGAGAGTTGACGATTAAAATTCTAAAAATCCCGCTGTTCAGTTAAGCCTGCCCCTTCACTGAACTTTGGAATGGCAGGGCTTAACCCCTTGAGGACTGCAGTGCAGAGCCCAGAGCCACAGCAGACATGTACAAGGTTGAGCTGTTCTGTGTCCAGAGGCTCACCAGGGGTCCTTTGTCTTTGAGGGTCCTAGGAACGAAGAGATTGTCAAAAGCCAAGCTGTTTCCTTGTGGCTTATTGTTGAAAAAGTTGAAGACTGGAATTTAATGGGCAAGTTTCCACTTGGTTTTTACAGTGAAGACAGGCCCAGTGTTTATGCTGATCCTTTGAGCAGGACTTAAGAGAGACTGTGGCAACTGAGGGTTAATTCTCAGATCTGATTGGATCTGAACAGCTCCTCCATACATAGCCATGAGCCTTTTGAACATGACCTGTTCACTCCACAGCAGGATTGCATGTGGAAGCTGTGAGAGTTAAATTAGCTGCTGAATGGGAGTGGCTGGCTAGCAAGCCCCTTGCTCCACATTTGTTAATGGCATATATTATTCTGTAGCTCCACTGAATGCTATGAAGAAGCTGAAGGAGAAACTTCTAGATTCCCCGGAGTTATTAATGCTTCTTTCTATATATCTGTCTTCCCAAAAGATAGGTAGATTATATTTGGATTATAAGTAGCCATGTTTAACCCATTATTAGAATATATGATCCAAAATTTTATTATAAACACAAGTATGTGAGATTGCGGGCACAAAACCTGTTTGGTTTTGAAATATCCCATGAAAGCCAATTTTAAAATTCTGTATCGGTTCAAATTTAAACTCTAAGAGTTTGAAATCACTCTGTTTTGAAGTATAGTGCAGAAATGAGAGAGTAGAAGTGTGAGTAAGCTGAATAGATAATGTGCAGTTGGATCTCTGTGCCCCAGGGGTACTGCATTCTTGAATTCAACAAATGGTTCAAAAACATTGGAAGCTTGTCGTCATTTCCTAAAGAGTGTGGCATGACACAATAACTAGTCATACACAAAGTACATTATGTACGCGATTGTAAATAATCTAGATGCATTGCAAAGTATACAGGAGGATATCCTTGAGCTTTATGAAGATATTCTGACATTTTATGTACATCCCTGCATCTTGATCTCCTTAGGGCTCTGAGACTAAGCTATCATATTGCTGAGGGGTTAATGAATGGGTGAATATTTCATTATAAGTTCATTCCTAAAAGACAGTCCAGAAGAGGGCTTGGACCAACATGTTGGTAAGTAAACAGTTTGCCATGAAAGTGTGAGAACATGAGTTCAAATCCATGGAGTCACTTAAAGCCAAGCACCGTGCTCATGTGTGAAATCACCATGCTCCCATAGCCAGATGAGAGGCACACAGGCAGGGCAGGAAACAGCACAGGAGGTAAGGACCGATGCTGAGATTGTCCTCTGAAGTCCACAAGTATAGTATGACAAATGCTTTCCCACATGCACAGACATGAACATACTCTTGAACACACACACATACTTGCACAAGTGTGCACAAGAACATGTACAAATACCCACCCATGTGTACACACACACGAAGTTCAGAAACCAGCTGAACATTCATTGAAGGTTTTCAGTAAATGTTTTCCAGCGTCCTTCTTGCTCTCTTTCCTCCAGCTTCCCCCTTGTCCTCTGGCTTCTTGTTATATTAAGCAACTCACAACAACAGTCAGATGGGGGAAGAAGGAATCACAAGGAAGCTTTTTACAAGCAAAAGAGATAGAACTCATGTGCTGGCATCAATTTTTTCCCAGGAGACTGCTGAGCATCCTACAGAGTGGCTGGGCAGTGAGGAATTTTAGAAATCCAGGCTTTATTTTATTACTGAAACAATCTTTAGTCCTTTAACATTCACTGATAGACAAGGAACAGTTTAATTGATTTTTTTCAAACAAAATCCCTAACTCTTCATTGTCTATTTTAATGACTTTTTAAACAGATATTTTGATGGCATATTGACTTATGTGCTGAGAGTACATAAAAAGTTTTCCTTCTTTGATTTTTATCTCTTATGTTTCATTTCTTCCTTCCTTCTGCTCCCTTCCTTTTCCTTTC
The DNA here is from genome assembly GCF_900095145.1 of Mus pahari. Taxonomy (NCBI): domain Eukaryota; kingdom Metazoa; phylum Chordata; class Mammalia; order Rodentia; family Muridae; genus Mus; species Mus pahari. Next base: position 5,640,143 of record NC_034602.1, on the reverse strand, counting down.
TGTTTATGGTTTGGATGTAAAATGTCTCCCACAGCCTTATGTGCTTAGACCTTCTGTTCTCTGTGGGAAGAGTTCTTTGGAAGGCCGTGGAACCAATGAGTGTGTGCCTTATTGAAAGAAGTGTATCTTTAGGACACCCTCAAAGGTTTACAGTCAGGACAAACTTCTGATCTCTTGGTCTGTTTTCTGCTCTGCTAAGATGTAAGGAAACAGCTGTTGAATGATACTCTGCACAAAGCTACCTGTCGCTACAACAGACTACATCCTTGTAAATATTTGCTTCCTGAAGTTGCTTCATCATAGCTATAAGAAATCCAACCAAACCTAATCATACCAAAATACCAAACCATCCTTTCTTTCTTTCTTCCTTTATTTTCTGTCTCTTTCTCCCTTCCTCCTTCCTTCCCTTCTTCCTCTCTTCCTCCTTCCATATAACTTCAGTTTTACCCAGTGTTGATTATTTTTCATTTCCATTTTATTTCATCTTGATTTACTCAAAGGTAAGATCAAGGCAATCTAAGTGAGATTGCAGTTCTGTCTCTAGTGGGTTTACTGCCAAAATCTATCTATAACATGTGGGTTAGTGAGATCTAAGGATTCTGCTAGAAATCACTAATGGGAGATTAAAAACTGGATAAATGGCATATTCCATTGCTTTACAGATAACTCCATATATTACAATTTCTGTTTAATAATTAATGCTCTTGTTTTTATATTAACAATTTAGTCTTTGCCCTAGTCGACCACTCTTGTAATGAAAAGCTCAGTGTGTTCCACGGGCCCCACATTAATCGTGATGAAATGTTCAATATAATATACCAATAAATATTTGAAAATTCCATGGAAGGAATGTGGGAATAGAACTTTGTGCTTTTAATTGATATGCTGAGTAACACTGGTTACAAATAGGACTAATGCATGTGAAGCTTTTCTTTCTCTAGATGTGATTCAAAAATTGTGGTGTCTGCAGTAACTGACAATGACTCTCCCCTCTGGCCAGTGTCTGTGGATGTCTCTCTCCTTGCTTTCTTGTTCCACTTTAGTGAGAAAATTATTTACTAGAAACATATTTAACTTGTTGTCTGAAGTTGACTCAACATTACACAGAGGTTTTCCTAAAAGCTACCTTCTAGCCCTTTCCATTTTCTTTTACATTTTCACTGGACTTGTTTTCTGTATTTGAATTTCACTCAAGACCAAGGGCTTTGCAGTATCTATTATTTTTATATCATATTTTCTTTCCGTCTTTCCGTTCTTCATTTTTAATAGACTTATGAGTTTTAATATTGTGTGCATGTTAAGACTAAGTTGTTAATATCTTAAAAACAAGAGCATTAATTATTAAACAGAAATCATAATATATGTAGTTATCTGTAAGAGCAATGGAATATGCCATTTAGCCAACTTTAATCTCCCATTAGTCATTTCTAACAGAATCCTTATTAAGTTGTATAGAGATCTGAGAAACATCTCAGTAACCCACATGTCATAGATTTTGTGTATGTGTGTGTGTGTGTGTGTGTGTGTGTGTGTGTTCATATCTTTTCTAAGGTCCTCTGTACATGCTCTCAACTGCTGAGCCATATCTCTATCCCATATGCCATGTTTTTCAAGTCTCCTACCCATGTTCCAGTTTGGTTACTGTGTTTCATTTTGTGCTCACATCAAGTCTTCTGTAGTTTGCAATGGTCTCCTGGTAGGTGCTTGTGAGTGTCATCAACTACCTTCTTGACTTTTAGTGGCTCTCTCAGGGCTCTCTGAGTTTTCAAACTCCCGCTATAATGTCCAAGGCTCTTCAGGATTTACCTGTCTACTTTGTGGCCCTCATGTGCTCCCACTAAGTCCCCTTCTCCTCTGCAACCCACCATGGTGCTTCTCATTAGGAAACTATGATTTTCATTCCTTTAGGGTCACTTGGAAGGTTTTGCTTTCTAGTCTGTACTCTCCAGAGCCCTGGGTAGAATTCCTCCTTTGTGTATTGATCAGGGCACAGCACATCCATCGCTTCCTGTTGTGGAATCATGGTTCCAGGTGAGCCTCTTAGTTTGGCTGCTTTTCCTGTCCATCTGAGAGATCATGTCTGTGTAACCTTACCATTGATATAGCACATGAAAATGTTAGTGGATTATGACTGAGGAGAGCCAAGTTGTATGGATAAGTTCTCCCAAGTTAAATCCACCTCCAAAATACAGTAGAGTCTTGGAATTGGCTAACCTGGAAATTATTGCTTTCTTTTCTAGTTGCTAGAAGGAAGAAAACCCTTAAGCTAATGACAGCTCTCTAGCACCCACTCTGCTTGTTATACTATTAAACATTTTAAAGGGGGAAGAAAGGATGTAGTATGCAGTAACTTTTCTCTACTTGATGCTCCATCAGCCCCTTAAAACTAACACCATTTACTAAGGAGCAGGTGATAGATACTCAAGATTGGTTTAAGAATTGACTGGGTAACCAAGACAGATTGGAAGTCCTTTGTTCAAAGTACAAATGAAGTCCAGAAAAAGCTTTGAATAGTCGTTCTTGATCAGAACCCGTACCTCTGAGTTAGGAATATTGACACACTTATGCATGCTTAGGCAGATAGAGCTACCCTGAAACTGCTAATTCTTGACCTTCTTCCTCCTCTTCCTACATATGAACATTTCTTGGTTTCCTCTTGCCAGTTAGGATGTTCTGCCCGAGAAATTTTGGGAATTTTTGAATGTTTTAGTAATGTAGGACGGCTATCCCAGCTTTCTATCAGAAGTGGCAGGCAGCCAAAAACTGGAATCATTGTTTGCAAACTCTAAATATAGAGTCACGATTTATATGAAGAAAACAGATATGTCTTGTTATAAAACCATGAATAAGCATTGGCACAAACATAATAGTTTATTCTTCCTAGATATCACTTATTTTAAATAGCAATCTATCTTTTACCGTTACAGAAGCACTTTCTTGGGCTCAAAGCACTGGGGCTGCTCTTTTCTTCATGCAGTGAAGACTTCATCACTGGCAGACCTGATGATGGAAATTGGAGCTCAGAGCCTGAAGGCAGCTGGGTCTTTCTGAATTTTATGGAGCCTGTGGCTTGCAACTGTTAGCACCGCATCAACATGATCTCCAGGACACTGCTGTTGTCTTTTATTATTCAGCATTTGCTCTACAGAAAGATTGCCTTGATCCTAAATTTTCTTTGGCCTTTACAAGATGTCCCGTTCAGAAGAGAAAGAGGCCTCCCCAGTGCCCATCTGTGCTTCCACTGACTTCCTTCCCACCCTGCCCCCTCTCTTCTGATTCCATCCCACTTTAATCATTCCTGCCTTGTCCACAACAAAGGAACAGCAGGAGGGAAAGGATTTTCGGAAAGAGTTAAAAAGGACGGATGAAATTCATACAATGTACACCATATGGCCTGACATTTTCCAGATTAGGTAAACATTTCTATTGAAGATGAAGGGTCCTGTACATTGATGTACAGCAATTGCATGAGACAAGAGCTCATTCAGCATAGTTAAGCAATGGATTCCTTTTCTCTGTGTAAGCACATCTCAAAACTCCAGGAAAAGTGGCAGGGGGAAACTTGGTACAATTCAACTTTGGGAAGAAGGGGTTAAAACCTTGATTCTGTGGCTAAAATAAATACTGTCACTTCTAAGTTGACCATCAGTAATTATTTTCAAGTACATTCACATGTATAAACTTACATAAGAAATACATTCACATATATAAGCTGACATAAGCGTCAAGAGCCTCCCAGCAGTGCATAGCCACGCTTTCCTGATACAACTGGAGTTCTAAATTTTGCCAAATTCCATCTCCAAGTAGCAAGTGACCATAGAGTCATTTGCAATATTTGGCAAATTGATCCTAGGTAAATTCCTGCCAAGGTGTGTACTGGTGTTGGGGTGCCGTGACCCTGTTCCTGAGTGAGTAGCCCCAAAGCCATAGATTTTATTTGATCTTTGCAAAGGCTAACATCTGTCTGCTGTCAGTTTAGTAAGATTGATGGCAGGCAAGAAAATGGAGAGGGGAACAAGCAGTGGGAGCAGAGACAGGGAGCCCCCATGGTGGTGGCCAAGGTTGCCAGGGGTCAATGCTGCAAATCCTTTGCTGCTGAGGTCTGCCAGGAAGCACACAAGGCCCCACACTGACTGCAACTGCACTTAGATGTTACAGCTGATAACTAGAACTCAACAACACCACAGTGGCATTTTGCACCCTATACATCTTAATAGATTACTCAAAGTGCAAGCAGCACCGGGCTAAATGTTATGACAGCCACAAGAATGTAGTTTACTGTTATCTTAATATAACTGGGGAGTGCCGGGTAAGCCATGAAAAATATTATATATATTTTTTAAAGTTTCTAAGAGAAACTAACTCATGCAGACACAAGGCTATTTTTACAGGAAGCCCTGAATCTTGGCAAACACTTTTCAAACCGTAATTTTAAACACACACACACACACACATACACATTTCACATATGCATATGTATATGCATGGTTCTGCACATTTAGATATGTGTTTACCCCATTTGCTAAATATCATTTTTCTTTTACAACTTTCTTTAAATTGTTATATGCATACCATATAGGGAAGATTCAATTTAGATATTTAAAAATTGATTCCCATATTTGAAGTTTATCTAGGAAATAGGCATTATTTTTGAAGGTACAAATAGTTCACTTAGATGGGGAAAGAAAGGGAGGACATATGGAGAGAAGAAAAGAGAGAGGGAGGGAGGGGGGAGGGAGGGGGAGAAGGGGAAAAGAATGAGGAGAAGGAGGAAGGAGATATTAGTTTTCCATGGACAACATAACCTGAATATACACATTTTAAACCCCAGGTACATAAATTTCTTAGAAATATGCGTGGAGTTATCTGTGAAACTAACTAAGATCAAACCTCACAGAGCAGGGAGACCACGGAGAAGCATAAGAATGAGTTCTGTGCATGGGCGTGTCTCTGCACTCCTGTGGCTGGTGCTTGATTTGAACTTGCTGAAGCCCAGACTTGGGAAGGTTTATACACGTTTGACCTCTATCAGCAGGAGGCAGAGCCCATGAATAGACTCTAATCCAGACAAATCCAGACACATTCAACACCTCCAAATTTAGTTGGAAACTTAAACAACTTTGCTTTATTCAATAGGAGCCCTCTTGGGGGCCTTGGGGTTCCTTGTGATACCAGAGTGGTGACATTATAGAAAATATGCACATTTCAGGACACTCCAGAGAACAGCCTCGAGTCCAAGTACCAACAGCCTCCAGTCCAAGATGGCTAATTCCTTTTCCCCACTTAAAATGTCAACTTCTAAACTAAAATATTTTCCCTTGAATTCTTTTTCTTTTAGCAGATGAAGTGTTTAGAGTATGTTCACATAAGGCCTGTCAGCAATGGGAAGACCTGTTCAAAGCTAAGACTGGAGTGAATGTGTGAATACACTTCCCACAATACCAAAAAAAGTATTTAAAATTTGTGCACATTGGTATTCTAGGTGAGTGATCCTGTCCTCTCCTGCCCTCCTCCCCCGACCCTTCCTCCCTTCCTCCATCCTTCCCTAACCCTCCCTTCCTCCCTCCCTCCCTTCCTTCCTTCCTTCCTTCCTTCCTTCCTTCCTTCCTTCCTTCCTTCCTTCCTTTCTTCCTTCCTTTCTCCCTC
>NC_034602.1:5626310-5634429 GCF_900095145.1 Mus pahari | reverse complement strand
CCTTCCTTCCTTCCTTCCTTCCTTCCTTCCTTCCTTCCTTCCTTCCTTCCTTCCTTCCCTCCTTCCTTCCTTCTTTCCTTCTTTCCTTCTTTCCTTCTTTCTCTGTTGGATGTCAAGTCAGGCTTTTGTCCTAAGCACACATATTACCACTGAGCTACACCTCAAGACACTTTCTTGAATTTACCTGCTAAATTTTAGCACCAGGAATCAGGCAAGATATTCCCCACTGGGGTTGGAAGAAGATCTTTGGCTGAGGCTGGGAATTAACATCAGAATCTAGTTGGTGAGATCATGGTTAGTTGTATTTATTAACATTAGGATCCCAAAAAGGTTAGTTTCATGCAGTAAAGAAAATACAATGCAAGGGTGCTTTTGATAGCTGTACAGGGTTACAGGTCTCTATCTACAGGAGATGGTGCAGCATGGAGGACATAGGAAGAGAGAAATGAGTCCAAGACTCATGAAGGTTACAGTCTCATGTAAATTAAATCATGCCACTCAGAACCTGCAAATTTGATGTTATTTGGAAAAAAGGTTTTAGAGATGGAATAAGTAAAGGATCTGAAGATGAGATCATCTTAGACTATTGAGTGTGTCCTTATAAAAAGAAGGGACCAGGAGGTGATTGGAATAGTTCCGTTAGGACAGTGCTGATGTGCAAGTATGAGGACCTGAGTTCAGATTCCCAGCACATCATGATCTCTCTCTCTCTCTCTCTCTCTCTCTCTCTCTCTCTCTCTCTCACACACACACACACACACACACACACACATGAAGCTGGAGCTATAGTGTATGCCTATAAATCAATTACTAAAAAGACTGACCAAGGTGGACCTCTGGAGCTTGCTGGTCAACCAGCCTAGCAAAACAGGGGCTCAGGATTCATTGAGAGAACTCTCCCAACATGAGGTGGGAGGTAATTGAAGAAGACACCAGCCATCAACTTACAGGAATCGCCCTCCCCCCCCACACACACACTCACTTGGTGAGAACACAGAAGGGAGTAGAGAGGTAAAGGCCATGTGTAGATGGATGTTTTATAGTGATGAGCTCAGGCAAGTCTGTGGGCCAAGAACCAGGAGACCCAAGGGACTCTTCTTTTCAGACAGCACAGACAGCAGCTTGGTTTCACACTTGGGGAGTGGAATAACATGGGGTACCTTCCAGATCTGGAAAGAATATATTGCTATTGTAAGTCTCCTGTTGTGGTAATATGCTATGACCATTCTAAGTCACTAATGCAGCAAGGTCCAGGAGCCTCACGTAGGAGCACTGTTGATTCCCCATGGGAGGAAGCAGGAACTGCATGAAATGAACAGTCTCAACTACTACTCCGATCAACTACTGTGTCCCCCATCAGCAGAACTGCATTAGGTACTCACTTAGCATCCCATAAATATGTACAACTCTCACAAGTGGGTCCCACTAAGGTGCTTCCAGCACAGCAGATACTGAAAGGGGGAATATACAAGAAATAATTGATATGGAAAATAGAGTATTGAGAGGAATGGTACATTATACATTCCTTTTTAGCTTAGTGTTTAGACATTAAAACTTTATATCTTGCTGTAGGCTTAAGAGGTAAAGTCCATCTTCCAGATAACAGTAATTTTGGAAAGAAAATATCCCAAGAGGAAGTGATTTTAGACAAAAGTCTTGGGCTCAAGTTAGTACTTTTAAACTGAGTGAATATATTTTAGAAGACTGGAAAAGCTCCAAGCAAATATAATGGCTGGGAAATGACTGGCTTTCCAGGTGACTGTGGTACATCCTGTACTCATACACCATGGAAAGTTCATGATGTGAACATATTGGCAAATTCAGATTTCAGCTATGTCCAGTGAAGTGAGTACCTGAGCTTGCCTGGGGGAGTCCGGAACTTGTAATAACTAGATGCTTCAGAAGGATAAGCATGTGGGTGACGCCCATTATATCCTACCCACTTACCAGCTCAGGACCTCGAGTGCACCGAGGGGTAACCATTCTACAGGAAAAGCCAGTGTCAATGAGAACAATGATGGTACAGAACAGAGGCACTAAGCTCCTTATTGTCTGGGGTTTATATTTTTCTTTTCTAAAATTTGTGTTATAAAAAGCACTTGATAGGCATAATATGATGGGCAGTGATATCTAACTTGCACAAAGTATGCATTTTATTTATGTGCATTTTTCATGTTTCCTGTGTATTTTCACAATAGTTTGTAATGAAAGGCTATTTCTAACTGTTCCATCTAGTGAAACTTTGGAGAAATAGACTCTTCCTGAACTTCTCCCAAAGGAAATTTTGCTCATAAAATATGAGCTACACCTGTTCCTGAACCTTCATATTGGAGGGCTTTTCACTAAAGTAATGCATCTTTCCACTACTGGCCTTAGCATTGAAGTATTGATTTTAAATATGCCTCCCCCTACCCAGGAGTTAATGAACCGCTCATATAGTTTTGGGTCTTCTGTGAAAATTAAATAGGGAGTGCACAGGCTTCAGAGTCAGACTAACCTACAATTGAATTAAGATGCTTTCAGTAACTGGCCATGGCCCTTGCTCTTTTATAAAGCTCCAAGTTCTTATATGTAAAATATTTGATCATATGGGATTACTACAAATATTAAAGAAAATCATATCAGCAGTGTGCTCAGCCTGTGGTGGGTGCTTGGTAATTGTTTAGTCACTGCCATCTGCAGATTGCTATGAAGCGAGGGAGCAGAGGGACATTGGTGGCACCCTTAGGAAGTTGTTTGCTATGATCACCTTGGGCTTCCCCCTTCTCTGTTCTTACCATCTGCTTTCTGGAAACTTTGTCTGTATTCCTATTTTAGACCCCTCCTAGTCTCCTGCAATGGGCTCTATTTTCTATTTATATTTTCCCCTGGCTGTTAAGTACCCTAGAGGGAGCCCTAGAAGGAAAAGATCTGGCCAAGTGCAGCCTCCCCATCTCCTGCCCCAAATTAAACGCAAGGCCTGACCTGGAAGACTAGGTTCATCCTACCAAGCTCCCAGGACCTGTGCAGAAAAAGGATCTTGGCTGCTGCTAATTAGAATCAGTGACCCTGGCCTGATTCCAAGATGAAGAAAAAGACTGAGCTAGCTTCCTCGCATTGCCTGGTCATCTTCCTGGCTTGATTTGCTTCAGAGCTGAATAAATCTATTTGTGTGAGCCCTTGAAGTCCCTCTGATCTACTACTCACTAGGTGGGATGGAACACACACTCATGAGCTTTGCAGTTAGGCAACAATGCTGCAGCTATAAGTGTGATGGATAAAAACCATGAATGATGTGGAACTGAGAGCCAGGTTCTGAACAAAAGCCAGATGGAAATATTTATCTGTGTCCTCTCTTTGGACAAGTGACACAATTTCTGTCTCTGCTAAATGTTTTTCTCAGGTAAATTGTTCCATCTTATTAAAGAATGGCTTCTGGAGGGGCCAGATCCTCATATCCAGGACATTTTTATTAATCTGTATTCATAGGTCTGTTTATAATTCTGTCACAACAGTCACTTCCTGAAAGCAATGTTTCTTCTAGGGGTCCTTTTAAAATATAGTAGAAGAAGAAAGTGTTGATGAAAAATGTGTTTTATGGGCATAAAAGATTAGCTTTAAAAACAAAAGAACAGGGACCATCTATCCCAGTGACACAGGTAAATATTATTAAGTTATCATGGGTTATCAAAACCTCAATTCTATTTAAAACAAAATATTGTGTACAAGTAGCAGTAGCTATTGTGTGGCGAAGATTGTTTTAAACTCTGTGTTATAACAGCATTCAAGGAGAAGGGCTTGCTTCAAGAAATTAACCTTCATGTCTTGTGTGGGAGCCTGCTTTCCTCAAACTCAAAAAGTGGAGGCAGTGTAGTAGATGGCCCTGGTGTTGTTGTATTTTGATGTTAATTCTGCTTTCCCAAGAGGAGTTGTCTGGATGGACTCAGGAATGAGTCAAGTACTCAGGTGACTCAGGTGAACCTTCTCCAGAATAAATAAAGGGGACCAATCACTGGGTGAGTAGGTGGGACTTCTGGGTTGGACAGAAGAAGAGAGGAAGCAGGAGAGAGTTAGGCTCCTTTTGGACAGGGATAGCATGAGGACAAGATGTAGCTACGAGTGTCTCCTGTTTTCAATTGCAGATCTGTCAGGATTTGCCACAGGAAGATTTAGATTTGATAAGGCTTACAAGATCAAGATTTTAGTTGTTGTACCCAGCAATTGAGTTACCATTGTTTCTGAACTACGTTTGTGTTGTTTTTCTTCATGCAGTGGCTCATCTGGGTCTAAGAGAGAAAGGTACTGTGGCAAAGCATGGGTTTGCCTGATTTGCACCACAAAGGTCATGGAGTTTTGAAGCATGGGGCTGGCCTGGTAGCAACCCACCAATAGTAGGAACCTAGTGAGCTGGGTGGAGAGATTTTGGAGCTCTGAGTCAGAGAGTCTCCACAAGATAAGAAGAGGCAGGCGAGATGAGAGGACTGGGTCAGAGAGTAGCAGAGTTAAGTGCAGGAACTTGCTGATCTTTTTTAATATAACCAGCAACGGCAAAGGGATTGCATGTACAATGCCAGCTTAGATATGATACATGCTGTGTTAGAGGCCAACTTGGGCTCCATACCAAGAACTTGACTCAAATAAACTCAAGTAAAAATGACCCTCAAGCAAGTTGGCTGGTAACAAAGCCTGTGTTGTAGAAAAGTGTCTTGGTCATGGAGGTACTAAGATTTCTGCTTTTGCAGATGACAATGATCATTTGTAATAGCATAAACACATGCACACACACACACATATACACAGCTTTCCACTACTACGTATGTGTGCGTGTGTGTGTGTTTGTGTGTGTATGTATTAACTTTTCACTACTGTAGCAAATCCCTATACGATAACCATTTAGGAAGAGAAAAGGCATGTTTTTATTCACAGGTCAAGAACTTACACTTTGTGGCGGTCAGATGCCACTGTAGGAGGCCTGTGTTGAACTTCATATAACATAGCACAAATAGGTTGAGAGGCATAAGTGTTCATCTCACGGCCAGCACAAAAATGAGAGGAGATACAGCAGGGATCAATAGCAAGTCGCAATGATCCAAAGACTTTCCATGGACTGCACACATTAAATCTTCTAGACTTCCTCATATTAGGGCTATTCTAGAGACCACAATTTTAACATGATTCTTCAGAACACATCCTATCAAAAGTCCAGCGATTGTTAACTGTAAATGTAGGTGCTCTTGAAAATAGATAAACCAGAAAAAATTTTAAAAGAAAGGCTAACTTTTTTTTAATTTTCTTTTTTATTGGTTATTTTATTTATTTACATTTCAAATGTTATCCCCCTTCATAGTTTCCCCTCTACGAACTCCCTCCTCCTACTCCTTCCTCCTGCCTCTATGAGTGTGCTCCTCCATCCACTCACCCACTCCTGCCTCAGCGACCTAGAGTTCCCCTATCCTTGGTCATCAAGCTTCCACAGGACCAAGGGTCTCCCCTCCTAGTGATGCCAGATAAGGCAATCCTCTGCTACATATCCTGCTGGAGCCATGAGTACCTCCTGTGTACTCTTTGGTTGGCAGTTTAGTCCCTGGGAGCTTTGGGGGTATCTGGTTAGTTGATATTGTTCTTCCTATGAGGTTGCAAACTCCTTCAGCTCCTACAATCCTTTCCCTAACATCCCTATTGGGGTCCCTGTGCTTAGTCCAATGTTTGACTGTGTGTATCCGCATCTGTATGTGTCCTGCTCTGGCAGAGTCTCTCAGGGGACAGCTATACTGGGCTCCTGTTAGTAAGCACTTCTTGGCATCAGCAATAGTGTTTTGGGTTTGGTGTCTGCAGATGGGATGGATCTCTAGGTGATGCAGTCTCTGGGTGGCCTTTCCTTTAGCTTCTGCTCTACATTTTGTCCATGCATTTCATTTTTGAAAGGAGGAAATCTGGATTAATATATTTGTGGAAGGTATGCGGCCCCATCCCTGAACTGGGGGCTGTGCCTATCCACTGGATATGGTTTCTACAGTTTCTATGTCCCTTTTGTTGGGTATTTTGGCTAAAGTCCTCCCTATTGGTTCCTGGGACCCTCTTGGGTCCTTGGCATCTGGGACTTTCTAGTGGCTACATCCAGTTCCCCCTCCTCCACTGTTGCACACCTACTTTCAAATTTCCGACCCTCTGTACTTCTCCTCCATCTCCTCCAATATCTGAACTTGCCCCCCTTTTTACCTCCCCTTCCTTCCCCCCCCCCAGATCCCTCTCTCCCTCTACTTCCCAGAGATCATTCTCTTCCCCCTACTGAGTAGGACTGTAGCATCCATACTTTCTTGTAATCTTCTTTCTTCTTGGGTTTCATATGGTCTGTAAGTTGTATCATGGGTATTCTGAGCTTCTTTTTGGCTAATATCCACTTGTCAGTGAGTACATACCATGTGTGATTTTTTGTGACTGGGTTACCTCACTCAGAATGATATTTTCAAGTTCCACCCATTTGCCTATGAATTAGGGAAATGACACTCTTTACAATAGTCACAAATAACATGAAATATCTCAATGGAACACTAACCAAGCAAGTGAAATATCTGCATGATAAGAACTTCAAGTCTCTGAAGAAAGAAATTGAAGAAAATCTCAGAAGATGGAAAGATCTCACATTCTCATGGATTGGCAGTATTAACATAATAAAAATGGCCATCTTACCTAGAGCAATCTACAGATTCAATGCAATCCCCATAAAAATTCCAACTTAATTAATCACAGGGGTAGAATGTGCAATTCCCAAATTTATCTGGAATAAGAAAAAACCCAGGATATCAAAAACCATTCTCAACAATAAAAGAACTTCTGACCTCAAGCTATACTACAGAGAAATAGTGATAAAAACTGCATAGTATTAGTAAAGAGACAGGCATGTAGATCAATGGAATAGAATTCAAGACTCAGACATGAACCTACACACCTATGGTCACTTGATCTTTGACCAAGGAGTCAAAATCATCCAGTGGAAAAAAGGGCATTTTCAACAAATGGTGCTGGTCAAGTGGTGGTCAGAATGTAGAAGAATGCAAATTGACCCATTCTTATATCTTGTACAAAGCTTAAGTCCACCCGGATCAAGGACCTCCACATAAAACCAGATAGACTGAAACTAATAGAAGAGAAAGTGGGGAAGAGCCTCAAATGCATGGGAACACCGGACAATTTCCTGAACAAAGCACCAATAGCTTATGCTCTAAATTCAAGAATTGACAAATGGGACCTCATAAAATTTAAAAATTTCTGTAAGTGAAGGACACTGTCAATAGGACAGAATGGCAATGAACAGATTGGGAAAAGATCTTTACCAATCCTACATCCTATAGAGAGCTAATATCCAAAATATACAAAGAACTCAAGAAGTTAGACTCCAGAGAACACAATAACTTTATTAAAAATTGGGGAACAGAGCTAAAGAGATAATTCTCAACTGAGGAATTTCCAATGGCTGAGAAGCACTTAAAGAAATAGTAGACATCCTTAGTTATCAGGGAAATGCAAATCAAAAGAACCCTGAGATTCCACCTGACACCAGTCAGAATGGCTAAGATCAAAAACTCAGGTGACAGCAGATGCTGGCGAGCATGTGGAGAAAGAGGAACACTCCTCCACTGCTGGTGAGATTGCAAGCTGGTACAACCACTTTGGAAATTAGTCTGGCACTTTCTCAGAAAATTGGAAATAGTTCTACCTGAGGACCCAGCTATACTACTTCTGGGCATATACCCAAAAGATGATCCAGTATGTAACAAGGATACCCACTCCACTATGTTTATAGAAGCCTTATTTAAAATAGCCAGGTGGAAACAACCCAGATGTCCCTCAACAGAGAAATGAATACAGAAAATGTGGTACATTTCCACAATGGAGTACTACTCAGCTAACTTGGATTTAATGGAGAGAAAAACATCCATGAGTCTTTTTCAAGGACACAACTCCTGAGATAGAGTTGTCCTTGAAGTTGTTTTTCCAGGAGACAGATTTTGAATTGTAGTGGAAGTGTGTGTGTTTGTGCATGTGTGTGCACGCGCACACATACACACACACACACATACACACACACACACACACACACACACGGTGGGGAGAGAGAGAGAGAGAGAGAGAGAGAGAG
>NC_034602.1:5591429-5626252 GCF_900095145.1 Mus pahari | reverse complement strand
GAGAGAGAGAGAGAGAGAGAGAGAGAGAGAGAGAGAGAGAGAGAGAGAGAGAGAGAGTTGTGTCCCTGCAGTCTTTGGAGGGGGTATACCCAAGTTTACACTTGGGTTTGCACTCTTGCCCTACAGAGTCCAGAAAGAGTACCTTTTCTTGTTTTCAGCAAGCAATGGTGTGCTAATTTGTGACAGCAACCACAGAAAGCTGTGTCTGATGGTAGGATGAGTTAACACACAGGGTCATGAGATATTCTCATTCATTCAATAAACATATGTCTCTCCTCTTACTTGCAGAAAGTTCTTATAATGGAATTATGGGGATCACAAAAGGGATTGGTGGGGTCTAACAAAGATTTATCTGTGACTTCATATAGCATTATGCGACAAGAGTTTTATTGACACTGATTCTCTGGTTCTATTATGTATTGCTTTCCGTGTCCCAATGAAACACTGTCACTACCTCATCCTCTATTTTGTCCCCCCCTCCAAAGACTACAGGGAACATGTGTGCAAGGATGGATTCCCTCCACAGGCCCCAAGAAACAAGTGGGTGCAGGGATAGACTCCCTCTGCAGCCCACAGGGGACAAGTGTGTGCAGGGACAGCCTGCCATCACTCTACAGGGGACAAGTGTGTAAAGGGACAGCCTGCCATCACTCTACAGGGGACAAGTGTGTGAAGGGACAGCCTGCCATCACAGTCTACAGGGGAGAAGCCTTCTTCATGGTCTCCAGCTTCGGTTGCTCCCAGAGTTCTTATCTGGCCTCTGTCTACTTCCTCACATGACTTTCTGAGTGCGAGTCTTGTGCTTTTCTGTTGTCTCAGACTTCTCTTGTCACTCTCTTAAGTTAGAGCCATCTGGATTTATCTCTTTTAAGTTAAGATATTTATCCACATTTTCAAAAAATTCTTTTTTTCTCTGTATAAAATAACATGACTATTTCCCAGGAAAATGATGTGAATTGGGGTTATTATTTTAGCCTACCATGAACTGTTGAGAACTCTGTTATGATTTGGCCCTTTACTATGAGAAACTTAGCGAGAACTTTAAATTATTTGAGTGGAATCCTGAATCATGAACAAGAAATTCTTACACATAAACTCTGATGGAAAATCAAGAATGTCTTGAATAAATAATTGTCCTAGATATTCTTTTTCTCATTAATTAACTTATTTATTCACTTTCCTTCCCTTTCTCCACTACTCCCAGCCCCACACTTACAAATCTCTCCCCCATTATCCTCCCCACGCCACCATCAAGTCTCAGCAGGACAAGCGCATCCTCTCGCACTGAGGCCTGACAACATACCCCAGATAGAGGGAGGTGATTCAAAGGCCGGTAACTGAGTCAGAGACAGCCCCTGCTCCAAATGTCAGGGTCCCCACATGAAGATCAAGCTGGATATCTGCTATGAATGTGTAGGAAGAGCTAGGTCCAGCCCTTGAATGCTCTTTGGTTGGTATTTCAGCCACTGTTAGCCCCCATGGGCCCAGGTTAGTTGACTCTGTAGGTCTCCCTGTGGTGTCTTTGACCCCCTCAGCTCATTCAATTCAGTTTGTCCTATGATGTCCACAAGCATAATATGACATATACTCTCTTATATGGGGCAAGTCTCATGTTAGGCCAGTCATTGGTTGGCCATTCCCTCAATCTCTGCTCCATCTTTATCCCTGCACATCTTGTAGACAGGACCAATTTTGTGTTAAAGGTTTTGTGGGTGGCTATATGTCACTCTCCCTCCACTGGAAGTAATACCTGGCTATAGGAGGTGTCCACCTCAGTCTCCATATCCCCCACTGGTAGTAGTCTCAGCTAGGATCACCCTCATAAACTCCTAGGAACCTCCCTAGTCCCAGACCTCTAGCTATCCCAGAGATGCCCTCCACCCATTTCCACTCTCAGTACCAGCCCTCTCCCACCCCCTTCTCCCCACAACTGATTCCCATCCCCATTCCCCTGCTCAACCTCTGTCCCACCCTGTTCCCACCATGCATCTACTATTCATGACTATTTTGTTTCCTCTTCTAAGTGAAAGTCATACATCCTTTCTTGGGCCCTCCTTATTATTTTGTATTTTTGGGGTCTTGTGGATTGTAACATGGTTATGCTGTCCACTTACTTATAAGTGAGTATATACCATGCATGACTTTCTGTATACACACAATCTAATAGAAGAGAAAGTGAGAAACTTCACTGAACATACTGGGACTAGAGACAAATTCCTAAGCAGAACACCAATAGCTCAGGCACTATGATCAATAATAATTATTGATCATAACAATAAATAATAATTAATAAATGGGACCTTATGAAACTGAAAAGCTTTTGAAATACTAAGGACACCATCAATAGGACAAAATGGTAGCCTACAGAATGGAAAAAAAGTATCTTCAACAACCCTATCTCAGACAGAAGACCTATATCCCAAATATAAACAGAACTCAAGAAATTATACACCAACAAGTCCTAAATATCTCTATTTTTATTATTTATTTTTTTCAAGGTTTCCTTTTTTATTATTATTACTATTTTCTTTATTTACATTTCAAATGCTATCCCGAAAGTTTCCTATACCCCTCCCCCCACCTCTGCTCCCCTACCCACCCACTCAAAAAACAAAGAAAATATAACAGATCCAAATGTAACACTTTTAAAATTGCAGTATTAGAAATAAAAAAACACATGCATGTCTGTTACAGGCTCCAGGAATTTCAAAAAATACCTCCCTAGCCAAGAGAATTCAGAACAGTACTGTAATGACTGAACTGGGAGAGAAGGCAGAATGGAAAGCACACAGTGGTGAGGGAGGGTGTTGGGGATCAGAACTATGAGCAGCAAGAAAAAAAAGCAGTTACCATTTTTGGAGTATTATAACCCAGACAGTAGTTGAAATGTTTGTCATGTGCAAAGCATTCCATTCTACTAAAGAAACAATAAATTAAATGCTTATCAACGTTAATACATGCTGAAATGATGCCTATGATTGAGAGTCAAAAATCTGCCTTGGGCACTGGGAGCTCCACACTGAAGTGAAGTACGACCTGCAATGAGTATGGAGGGTGATTACTCTGGGTGGGAGGATCCATCACTACAGCAACTAAGAACATGCATGCTTGGACTTGAATAAACCTGAGACAGACATAACTGCAGGGAGGCAGGACACAGCTAGGAGGTCAGAGACAAGGCAAGGCAAGAGATGGTACAACTGTTTCCTCCTCATAAGTGTCCTTGTTCCTATATAGTGGATGCACAGCACCCAGGGCTTTAGGAAGCTAGGGGAGGTCCATCAGAAACATTTTTCTGGTCCTGACATTATCTATTGACTGGGAAAACCTGGAAACAACTGAGTAGATTCAGTCCATGTCTGAGGACAGTCTGAGTGCCTGAGTGTCCTGTACTAACTAGAAGGGATGCCTTAGGCTCCCATCGAGAGCTTCTCTCCTTTCCAAGCTTCTGCTGCCTTCCTCAAATTCGCTGTAAGATTAAGCCATAGATTTCATCTGTAGTTTGACGTATTGTGGGTTCTCAAAGAATACATACCACCACCACCACCACCACCATCATCACAGTGATATAAAATTTGGTTATGAATTGCATTATCCTTTTAATAGTTTTAAATATTTAAAACTCTGTTGGTATTATATGATAGGTTGTATTAGTTACCTTTGTGTTGTTGTGAAGAAACAATAGGATCAAGCAACTTAGAAAAGAAAACATTCAGGTGTTGCTTACTGTTCTAGAGGGTGAATCCATTATGGCAAGGAACTTGGCAGCAGGCAGGAAGATATGGTGCTGTAGCTGAAGCTGAAAGCTTACATATGATCAACAAGCAAGAGTCAGAGACAGACTGATAGGGACACACACACACACACACACACACACACACACACACAGACACTGGAGACAGACAGAGAGACAAACAGACAGACAGGAAGACAGAGCCAGAGAACTAACTGGGAATGGCATGGGCTTCTGAAACCCAAAACTCCACCTCCAATGACACACCTCCAACATGGCCTCACTCCCTAATCCCTCCCAAATAGTTCTACACAATGTGGACCAAGCATTCAGACTCACGAGTCCACAGGGGCATCCTCATTCTTATCTCCAAACAGGTGTTTTACTGATTACTTAAATATCCACTGGCTTAAAATAGGATCCTTATGTTCAAAATACAATGAAGGTATTCAGCAATCAATTGCGTTCAAAATTGAAAAATAAATTTTTGAAGTGATAAAGATACATTGTGCTTCAGCTTTTAAAATATCTGTACTGGGCAACATCTCTTTAAATGAATAAACATATCCACATAGCATTATTTTATTTAATTTATGTAATTAAAATTAGTTTGTGGAAAGAGAGAGCTACATAAATTATTACCTAATAATCACTGTATATTTTTGAGTTTCAAAAGCAATCTTTATAATTTGCAGTGATCTACCAAAGCATACTTTTCTTCATAATTCAAATAACACATGTTTTTATATATTGGTTACTTTAAAGACTGAACATATTGAATAACCACTGAATCTGGAAAAGAGGTTGAGATTGCCACTTGAACCAACAAATTTCAAGTTTTAATGAATGATTTAGTTAAAACAAAACAAAACAAAACAAAAAAACCCCCAAAAAACAAAAAAACAAAAAAAAAAACAAAAAACAAACCCGCAGGGCATGGTGGTACATGCCTTTAATCCCAGCACTCAGGAGCCAGAGGCAGGCAGATTTCTGAGTTCCAGGCCAGCTTGGTCCTCAAAGTGAGTTCCAGGACAGCCAGGGCTATACAGAGAAAATCTGTCTCGAAAAACAAACGACAACAACAAAAATCCCAACAAAACAAAACAAACAAATAAACAAAAACACAAACGAACAAACACTCCAAAAAAACTGTTGTTCCCAAAATGAAGCATGACAGATGCTTACTGAAGAGATCTGGTCCATGTTTTCCAGAAGGGAGAGATGGAACAAAGGACTAAACATGTCAATAAACACAGACCAGCCTATGTCTCCATTGGAAAATTGAAAGGAGGTGGTGCAGTCCTTCAGCTAAATGTTCTGAGTTTCAGAGAACTACAACATATTTAAATATCTTTGTTACACATTTCTCAAGAAGAGGGTATAAAAACCAAGTTCAGATGACGCTAATAATGAGTTACAGATACAGAAGAGAGACCTTTATGCTCAGATGTTAAACAAACAACAAAACAAAAACAACAACAATATTCTGAGCATTTGCTACTATTTGCAGCAGATAAATAGGACCAATATTGTTTGAAACATCACCCCCAATGTAGGCTAAAAGGGGAGAAATGAGCTAATTTTTAGGTGGTAGTCTTTTAAAGAATTGTCTGTTTATATCCCATTTTTAAAAATTCCGCAAGTACCTTTGTCATTGGCCAGACTTCCCTATACTGTTCTCACAGGGGTCTAGAAATTGTGATTTACTTTTTGAGCACTAAAACGTTCAGTGTTTCAAGCTACAGGAGATGGAACAGAGCCCATTAAAGAGAAAATAAGTGGCCGGCATCAGCTCAGCAACTCTAACCAAATACACATCCTCAGATGGAGACCCACGGTCGGCCGGCTCTTTCAGATGCTATTTTCAAAGTCTTCACAAAGGACTGCGTGGTGATTATATGTATTCATGATGTGCATATCGTGTGCTCAGCTCAAAGGATATTTGAATGATGCATTGAGAATTATTCCTAAAAAAGGATTCTGCATCTGTAAACTGCTTCATCTCCAAGAATGGGAAGGGAAAAAAATATGGCTTGATTTTCTTTAAAAAAAAAAAAAATTAAAAAAACCAACTCATAAAGCAGAGAAGCTTATGTGGGTCTGTGTTAATGCCCCATTACACACAGACACACTGAGGATAATCACACACATTCATGTTCACACAATCACATGTACACACAAACAACAGTGTGGCGCTGTTTTTTTCTGATTACTTCCATCTTGATACTCACTTTTGAAATCAAGGGAACCCTCCGCTATGGCTCAGAGACGTTCCCCCTTCCCGCAGCAAGCCCTGACCTCAAAGTGGGTCTGCAAAAGCTGTCCAGGAACAAGCTGAAGGGTGAGGGATTTTCTGTATGGCTTCCTTGGTTCAGCACACTTCTTTGTTTTACCTGTGTGGTGTGCGATGTGGAAATACACATTAAAATATGCATATACACGTAACTCAGCTGTCAATTTTATTCTTTTTTTGTCATATATGTCAGTGATGACGTAGTGATTGGGGAGACACACAAATCACACTCCAGATCTTCTACCATGTCCCCCATGACCTAGATACTTGATTGTACCTGCTTGTGTTAGTTTGGATGAAAATGGCCCAGAAGCTTACAGGAATTTGTACTATTGGGAGATGTAGTCTTGTAGGAGGAGGTGTGTCCTTAGGAGTGGGCTTTGAGGTTTCAGAAGGTCAAGCCAGGCCTAGTGTCTCAGTCTTTTCCTTTTGCCCGAGAATCCAGTTGTAGGACTCTCAGCTACCTCCCTCGAAAGCACCATCTCTGTCTGCTTGCCACCATGCTTCCCACCACGATGACAATGAACTAATCCTCTCTGAGTTGTAAACGCACTTGAAGTAATTAAATGTCTTCCTTCATAAGAGTTGAAATGGTCATAGTATCTCTTCACAGCAATAGAAACCTGATCTAAGACACTGCTTAAATTCATCTTTTGTCTAATATTTTTTAAAAAAGGCTCCTGAGATGACTCTATTAGTACAATGCCTGTCACACACATGTGAAAGCCTGAGTTCATGTCCTCAGAGTTCATATAAAAAGCTAGATACAGACCACTCAGTGTAGCAGGTGTATGTAGCAGACATAGCAGACCCCTGATACTCATTGGTCAGCTACCTTATTGGTCAGGCTTAATAAGAGACTCCCTTTAAAAAATTAAAGGTAGAAAAGATCAAACAAAGACATCAGCCTCAACCTCTGGCATCCAGGAGCATGTGGAGGCTTGGGTACACTCTCCCAAGTGAATATGTTCACATATTCATGCTAACAAACGTGTATACTACATACCATACCACAATATACCACACAAAAATTACAAAACAAGAGTTAAGAAAGAAATGCTTTCTTTCCACATCCCTTCTCCACTCCTGGTTACTCTTTTGGGATCATTTACTGATGGCATCAGGACTTCCCAATCTTTATTCATAGGAAACATCATAGATTCTGCATTTGGAGAGATGATAGCCCAAGCAAAGGGTTGAACAATTCAAATGTGTTTGGATGACAATGGTCAATTCCTTTCTTCTTAGCTTATTACATATCTGAACTACACCGCAGTTGCTATTATTTAAAGTATTTATTCTTGTGTCTAGATAGGTGGCTCAGTGGTTAAGATCACTTATTGCTCTTCCAGAGGGTTGGGGTCCAGTCCCCAGCACTCACATGGTGGCTCCCAACTTCTGTAACTCTAGTTCCCAGGAGATTCAACACTCTCTTCTGGCCTCTGTGGGCATCAAGTGCTTATGTGGTGCACGTATATACATGCAGACTTAACACTTATATACATACAAATATCTTTAAAAATACTAATTTCTGTTTCTCTCCTTTCCTTTTCTTCTTCAATCTCTCCATTTTCTGTTCTCATTCTCTCCCTCTTTCTTTTTCTCCTTCCCTTTCTTCAGGCTCTTGCTCTTTGGACTCTTTCTCATAGCCACAAGAATGAGTAGTTTGTATGCTTGAAATGAACTCAGTACTATCCTCATTGACCTAGCAAGACAATTTCCTTTGATGACAAGCTAAGATCTTGCTTCATAATAATGGCTGTGAGACAGTCCTGTTAAGACACAGGCGAAGGTAGGATCTCTTTAATGACAGGGAAAGCAGCTCATGAAACCTGACTCCTCGGGTTTACAGGAGTGAGTCTGGAATTTTAGCAGATGTAGACTTACTAAATCAGTCAGTCAAAAATTATATCAGTTGAAGTACAATGTTCCTGGCAGTCCAAAAACCTGATCATGTAGGTGACTCAGGGGCCATTTCCTTAACTCTTTAATTGGTCGTTTCTGTGCTAGAGGCAGTAGCTAATTGCCTGTAGGTCACTGTAGTCCTGGAGCTTAGGTAAATGTATATTGTCATGTGTCACATTTTCACATGATTCTTTTTCATAGGTTGGTAAAAAAAAATGATTGCTGCATAATTAAAATTAAGACAATGTGGAAAAAGCGATTCACTTAACGCCCTGAAGCCATTGCACAAATTATCTGATGTGCCCAAATCTAATGAAGAGCTATAACTAGGATTTTTTTTTCCTTTTCCCTACTTGTTCTTCAATCCTACATGCCTTGTAAATGCCAGGGATTCTTCTCAGGTTCCTATGGCTAGATACTGAGTGGACAAGAGCCAGGAGCCTTTAAACACACATTTATAGAGACTTTATAGATGAGGATTTTAAGTGAAAGGAACCTACAAGAAACCCAGGAGGTCTCTCTTCAGCCCAGTGCTATTCTGAAAACATCTGGAATATTTCAGGCTGTATAGAGCAAGTATTCCATACCAGGGTGAGTGATGTCAGTGAGCATAAATGAGATTTGTCACACCCCAAACACCCAGTGTTTTACATCATTTATTTTTTGAATCTTCCCAAGTGTGTCAGGGAGCACTCGATTGGAGGCAAGAGTAAGAATTTTGTGATGGCATGTTTAACAACAACTTTAATTACTTGATGTTGTCATGGCAACTGAATACAAATTTACTTACACAAAACCAAGTAAAAATATGTGAAACGGTACAGAAGCATCAGGTAGGATATACAATGGTGTCTCCTGGATTTTGTGTAAGGGAAATAGGTTGTTGTCATTTACCCTGACTTTAGGCAGTGATAGCCTTGGTCAAATATGAGTACCAAATAGGGTGAGTTTTAATGTTCTTAGGTTTCTGTTTTGAAATAAAAATCCATTTGAGACAATGTCAGAAAACTAACAACCTCTACCTACCTGTAACTGCTACTACTTATAACACCAAATGCCAGGAATTTCAAATATATTATTGCATATGTCTATAAAACTTTGAAAGGATCCTTGTATTATTTTAGGTTTGACAAGACAGAATCTTATAAAGGATGGCTAATATCATCATGATTACCAAATGTTAGCAAAGACTCCCTTGGGATTAGTGTTTCTGTTGGCACAGAACAATGGTCTTGATAGTTATAGCTTAGATTCAGTCTCCTCATTCCCTGGAAGGATTCTGTATGGTACCTGGGTTGATCTGAGCTGTTCTTCCATATAATGCTATCTGTGTCACCTGGGTTGACTGAACTGTATCACGTAGGATGTCTAGTGCTCATGTGTTGGGGTTCTCCTGCAAGGCTAGGCTCAGTTGCCAAGCTGCCATGGCATGACATTCTTTCTGTTGAGTTTTAGAACATTTACTCTCCACATGGGCTTTTGATGGACACCCTCTGGTAGAGCAACCAGATTAAATTTACACAATAGTTTAAGTCTATCCAAAATAACTGGTTAGAAGGTGCTGGTCTTCATATAGCATAAACCTGTGACTAATAGCATGTTACCTTTATTTTACTCTATTGACTTAAGTGAGTGTTGGGCAAGCCCAATCTCAGTGATGACACTGTCTACAAAAACACACAACACCTGCATTTTCAGTTGACCCAAGGCCATCTCTACCATTTCAACAATATTGTGTCATTCCAAAGCAGACATATTACTACATTTCCCTACCAATGATTCTTTCTCTATGACAAGGTATAACTTTATTTTCATTCTTCTTCACTGTTAGGCCTCTAAAACCTAACATAAGACATAGACTATAAGGGGAAGTCAATAACATTCTTCCATTAATTGTTGTTGACTGGCTAAATGACCGTGATATGAAGAGTTATCACAAGCATGTTTGTAATACAGATTTCCTGGTAGTGAGCTTGTGTGAACTGGAACTAAAGTTGATTCAATGATGTAAAATACTCCCCTGGTGCCTGCAGATAATATAGATCAACAAGGACAGAAACAACAAGGACAGAAAGAAAATTCCAGTCATTACAAATTTCTTCACTTGAATTAATTAACTTTTGCCTGTAAAGGAAAAGACATTGTTCAATAAGACAGTCACCTGTACCTGTGGGGTGTTGTCTCCAGGGCATATGCTATTGATTAAATCTATAAAAGTATAAAATCCTTGTATAAAATGGTTTAATGTGTGAGTATGGTTTCTGTACATCCTTCTATATACATGATACAATGTCCAGATAACTTAAAGTAGCTAATGCAACACCAGTGTTATGTGAATATTATTTACTCAGGAAACAATGGTAAGAATGAATGTTCTCCTTGTTTCAGAATAAAGATTGGAGTTTCCTTTCACAAATGCTTCCAATCCAGAGTTAACTGACTCTAGATGCAGAAGTAGTGAATGCATAAGGCCAAAGATGCTGGTTTTTCCTCTCATTTTCCAGGCAAGGACACTGAGACATGGATAGTAAGTATTATGTCCAAAGTAACACATCGACAGTGACGCTAAGAAACCATCGCATTCCTCTCCTGTCAATCATGGCTTTCCACACTTCAAGTTTATTTTCTTCAACTAAAACCTGGAAATGTTATTTGTAACTTTATACCCAAGAGAGTATTCTATTAGGTAGGGTTTAACAACTCAAGATTAAAAATGAGAAAACAGGGTAGGAGTTTCAGGCAGTCAGTCTAGAAATCTGAATTGGGAGGTGGCTGGAATAGCTCCAACATTTCCAAGATTTCAGTTTTAGCTAAGGAAATGACTTTTTGAGACCCATTAAAGACTATTTTAATTAGAACACTTGAATAAAAGCTGATGTATTTAAGATGCTTCATTTCCATGTTATCTAAGCCATGTTGGTGCTAACCCCAGGTACTTGAGAAATGAAAGCAAGAGGATCATGACTTCCAGGCCTGCCTAGTCTACAGGGTAAGTTCAAGTCCAACTGGGGAGACTTAGCAAACTTTTTAATAAAAAAGGGGGTTGGGAAATAGCTCCAAAGGAAAACATTTTTCTATCAAGTGGGGAGCCATAGTTCCAATTCAGTATCATCAAAATGAGAATATTATCCATATTATCTTTCGTGAATTCCTTTTATAATTTTCTCTATGCTTTGGTAAAACTTTGCTGACAGTCTGGGGATACTTCTGTTGTTCTGAGAATATTCAGGAATATTTGTATGCAGTTGGGTCAGGGAGAGAGGACATTGCAATTCTGGGGAGAGAAAAAACTTGCCAAATTAAGAGTAGTGCACAAGAAAACCCCAAACAGGAACAAAGAATAGGGAAGTTCAGGAGAAGACCTTCCCTGCTGGTTCAAAGAGGCCAAGGTGACCATCAAAACGAAAGCAACTTAGATGCAGGGAACACAGCTTGTTAATGCACATTTATGAGTCAGCTTCATCAACACACCTCGGTGGTCAGCATCGTATGGCCAGTGAAGAAGCAGGAGATAATGAAATGAAGGTGGCAAGAGGAACCTGGGATTACTTTAGAGAAACTCCCTGCACTTATGGCAATTTTTAGATCCTGATAAAATTTATCTAATCTTTGCATTGAACATTGAATGATGTCTTCATATACATTAGAGAAAAACAACCCACCGGCATATAAATCTGATGTGCTCTTCTTTGTGATCACTCAGGAGAAAGAAATAGATGGGGCGCGTCAGCATCTTTGACTTGAAAGTGTTTATTACGGCGGTATCAGAGACAGCAAGGTACACTGATCAACAAGCTGAGGACAACACCTTCGTGCATTTAGGTATAGGTCAGCATAAAAGTCAAAGAAAGAAAGGAAAGCTATACTACAAGCAAGCTTAATATTCTTAGTTGTGGATATAGATTCTTTGGCCTCCTCAGCTGTTTCTGCCAGCATGAGCATCCAGAACAGTCTAAGCATGTAAGACACAAAGCCAAATTCACACAGGAATGGGAATTCCCATGTCAGACATAGCCCTGAGTCTTTTCACCTTTTGCATGGCCAGAGTGCAAGCAAATTCTTAGTCTTCCTTATCAGGGCTCTGCTTCACAGCTATGGTGAAATCTGAATTGAATTTCTACATGCTCTTTCCTTATAGGAGGCAGAGATTAACATGAACACCACCCATGGGTATTTATGTGAACTGAAGGTGTTCAAATACTTAGGATTCTGTATGCACAGTGCAAAGTTGGACATGTATGAAATCTTATCCTTAAAGATCCTTGCTTTATACTAATTGGAAGGCTGTTGAGGATAGCTTGAAGAGTATATCTGACGAATAGATTTGTCAGCAAAGAAAAAAAGCAGCTAACCAGTGTTATGATCTTAAACCTTTTTTTTTTTTTTAAATGGACTTTCACTAAAAATAACTACCCTGAATACCTACTTTAGTCCACTGTGTTATTGACAGGCTGTAATGGGCCAATCCAAGTTTTACAGTTGGATATCAAAGGAAAGAGGACTTTTAAAAAAAACATTTTTTTTTTTACCTCCTTGCTTTAAAAATATTCAAAATGTCTACTTGAAAAATGACGTTGATCCTTTTATTGCTGATGGCAACAACAGAAAAGCAATCTGTATGTTAGATATCTTTCTGAGATGAATACCCTAGAATACTGAGATGGTCCCTAAAATATTAATGATCTGTGAGAAAGGTGCAGGCCAGGTCTTCCTCATGGCTTTGGCACTGCAGCCGAGGTGACGGGCTCTGCCTGATGACAGAATTCCAGTTCTGATGCAATACATATGGTCCGTAGGGAATCAAGCCAATTTGTCAACCCCATGTAGAGATAAGCATGAAGATGGTGACGGTTCACCTTGGCCTTTCCTTCCTTATGTGTCTTAGGAACCTTTCTGAGTTTGATGCTTATCCCGCTGAAGTGTGTGGTGGGAGAATTATGAACTGCAGCCAAAACACCACAAAAGAAAATCAGTTTTACATGTTCTCAAAGACTAACCCAGAATGTGAATGACAGACAGCCGTCCATACCACAGTACATGGGAGAACAGTTCATGGGGATTCATTGCAAGCCCCAAACCACACTCCATGCTTTGGGTGGGGCATATAAATGTTTCTGTCCTCAGAGACAAAGACCTACCAATATGAGTGATAAATAATAGGAAAAATGTACAATAGTAAATGCTATAATTAACCCAAACATGTACTAAGTTTGAAAGGAGACAAAGACACTGAGAAGAGGAGACATTCATGTGATCCTTTAATCCTACTGCCCTAAAGGATGGGGAGAGACAAGGTAATAACCATCAGAAAGCAGGTGGCTCTTCTAGTCTCAAGTACCTCTCCAAGTGGAGCCCTCTGCCTCTGCCTTCTCTTCGTTATGCAAGAAGAGACTAATAACGGTTATTTTCAAAAGTTTGTCTTTGCTATTCATCATTTGGCGTACCTAAGAATAACTACATTAGGCAGAGTCCTAATGGATGCCTGATGTTTGTGGCTGAGAGTCAGATTTTCAGAGCTGTCATGAAAATCTTGCACTATGCTGTAACACAAGAAAAAAGCTACCATATTTCTGAAATGAGAAATTGTGGTTCTGAGAGTATCCTCATATACAGATGTCGGGTGGTTGTGACAACTCAATGGAGTACACAGCTATCATGAGGCCCTGTCTTCTCAAGGCAACAGCAGGTAAAAGTTCTCTGTGGACCATTCCCCTTTCAGAATGAAGAACTTTTTTGTGAGCGGCTTGAGATGGCTCAGCCTGTAACGGTGAGTGTCTGACAACAGGAGTTCCCCCAGTCTCCACCCTTCTTCATGGACACACATGCATTCACACACACACACACCCTTTTGTGATGGGTGCACACATGCATGCAACACACTTGTGCACTGCATAAATAAGCAAATACATGCCATTTTTAAGACCCTTTTCTGAAGTCAGTGGGGACAGGTCAATGGCAGTTCTTCATAACCACCGTGTTTGATGCTGACCATTGATACTATTGTTGGTGGTGTCCCCTGTTGCCCTCCCTATTGCCTCTTAGTGGAGTCTGGTAAGTTGAGGTGGGGGAGGTTAAAAGACTTGGAGTTGTTTCCAAGCATCGACACACTGCTCTGACTGCAAGATTATTACTCTCAATTACAACTTAATATCACATTTAACATTTTAAATATTTTTATTTTTATATTTAGAGAGCAAAAGAGAAAAGGTGGCTTTAGGGAACGTGACAAGTGGCTATGTAGGGAACGTGACAAGTGGCTATGGTCTTAAAATGATTTTGACAGTGATTAGATAGATGTATGATGTCAACAAGAGAGTAGAATCCATTAAACTTGATGTCTCATACATCCAGATTTATATATATTTTACTTACCAAAGATCTTATCTGGATCTTGGAATCATTTCTGTACTGAGATTTTACACATTTCTCTATGGAAAAGGTATTACTCAATTGTGAGAAAAGCTGAATCCACTTTTCTGACTCCCTTGGGTATGTTTTAGAGCTGAACATGATAGCCTTAGATTTTAACATTGTCTGAATCTGAACTTTTATCATCAGACTTTAGGGCAAAAGTGCTTTTGAACTAATGTTATGCTGTCATTTATTTGGAAGGAGGTAAAATACTTATGGTATCATACATTTTCTTACTGATTTATTTACATGTTTTCAAAATTTGTCTTTTGGGCAATGAAGAAGGCTTAGTTTTAGTAAAGGCCATCACTAAGAGGAGCTCTATCCTTCCAGTACTATGCTCTCTGGGAAAGAAAAAAATATTTAAGCTTATCCATAAGTAATCACTGATATCAAGGAATGCTTTAGAGGCAACAAAGCAGGCAACGAAGGCAAGGGGAGCAGGGCTGAGGGGCATTGGTTGTCAGAAGGAGGAAGAGAGTGTCTCATGCTCCAGAACCCGAAAGTCTGTTGGATAAAAATGTACTGAAAATAATTTCAGGAGGAGGCATATGAGAGGCTTATGTGCATCGTTTCACAATGTTCCATTGGATTTTGTAACAATGAGACCAGAAGTGGTCACTGAAAATAAGATGGATTATCAGGGAAGAGGTTCTCAAGGAAGTGATGGTGGATTTGAAATGTAGAGCAAGGGGCACCCCAGTGTAGTGGCAGCTATCAGCCCCAGTCTAGAGAGGCAGAAATAGGCATATCTCTGCAAGCAAGCCATGCTTACATAGCGTGATCCTGTGTAGAATACAAAACTGATGATGTTCCAATAGCAGAGTGCAAAGCTTGACTAGCTGAACAGAGGGGCTACCAACTGTCCCAAGTTCCCAGTCCTCTCCTGCTTTGTTTTCTTCCACTGAAGAGGGCAAAACTCCAAAGACCAGAATCTCAGTATTACTTACTGTAAATACGCCATGTAGCTCACCGGTGGATGCTTTCTGATGTTAGAAATCGAATCCAGTTTCTTGTACATGCTAGAAAAGTACTCTTGTATGGGTTCTGGCATGAAAACCCAATCAGGTCATAGGCTTTCATGCAAGTTCGTTTATCTATTAAACAATCTTGCATGATCTGCTCCAATTTAGCCAAGGCTCACCCACACACATCTTTTTCTTTCATTCATTCAAAAAAACAATCAGTTAAAGGTCTCTGGTATAACTAAAACTTTCTGAGCAGGGAAGATACAGCTGTGAATAAAAGAAACAGCTGCTCAGTCCGCTTCCTCTTCCATGGTAGGGAATGAAAATAAAAAGAAGCATTCACACTCGACGAGCAAACCATGTGAAAGTCACCTGTCTTGGCGATGGAGAGGAAGGACAGAGCAGGTGTCACTGTGCTGTTTCACACATGTAGGTAGAGACCCATCTTTGATTTAACAGGATTTGAAGAAAAAAACAACAAACTTTAAAGAGTTGGAAGGGCACAATGTGGACACCCAGGGAAGAGATATTGTAAGCTGAGGGATTAGCAAGCCATGTATGCTTGAAGTAGCAGTTTGGGGGTAAAGTGTAGAAATCATGGAGGAAGGTTTTCAGAGTTTTTTTTTTTTTTTTTTTTTTTGCACTTGGCAAGTTTTTTTTTTTTTCTTTATTTACATTTCAAATGCTATCCCAAAAGTTTCCTATACCCCTCGCCCCAGGTTTTCAGAGTTCTTGTAGTGAACCTCTGAGTTTAATTCCAGAAAGTATTCTCAGACAAAGTGCATGTGTGTTTAAAAGCCCCCGATGAAAGCAAACAGGATGGAAGGGAAAGATTATGACATGGGTTTTGGATGCATGGAGTTGAAGTTGCCCATGGGGACATCAGGCATTACTACTCACTGGATAGGGGACCAGAAGTTTTGGCAAGGTTTACAGATACTGTAATCCTTAAAATACAGATGAAAGTTGAAACCAGATGATGGGCAGGATTGCTTTGGGAAATCGTGAAGAAAAGAGAATGAAGACAGAACAATTTGTTATTTTAAATTCATCTCTTCCTGAACCAAGAAAGATTAGCAGACCACACTGGAGTCTTCTAATCTATGTATTTCCAGAGACTAACAGAGTAGGTCAATGGGAAAGAGTGCCACAGCATTGCTATCATGATGTCTTTTACAGGAAATGCTCTTGCTTCCTAAACACTCAAAGTTGTCTTCCCTTGAAATCTACCTTTCACTCTTTTTTAAAACAGATGGGAAGAAATAGCCACGCCTATCTGTTGTCTAAGGTGGGAATTATTATGATGTACAGGCTATGAATGCCACATGAACTATAATAACAATACGAAGTCAAATGAAGAAATTGTTCTTACAATGAACATATTTAATAAATATCCCCTTCTCGGACGCTAAGCCAGAGAAAAAAAATGGTGACACTTTGGGATTTGGACAGTCTTTAGTTAGAGCTTTGTGAAGAGGCAGCTTCCTCCGTCATCTGCAGGGAAGAGTCAATTCACTGGTAGCAGCACAGTCCACTTGATTAATAAGTCCATACACTCTCTTTTGTAGACAAGACATGTACAGATCTTTGCACCAGAGAAAATGCAGACAGTGAGAAATGTACACTTTAACCAAAAGGAAGAAATTATAATAAACCTGAAGAATAACCAGAATAGGCCATGATTTCAGTTTCTGGGTATATCTGGAGTTTTGTTTCCTTTCATACAAAATGTGGTACAGTTGCAGAGCTTCTCTGCTGTGGTGGGGAATGCAGATTGCTGCAGCACCATGACACTAACACCATTCTCACCAGAGGGAGAAAGGGCATAAACATCACACATAGGGTCTCCTGGTCCACCCATCTGTCAGAACCACCGCCTAGTCCGAGCATGGAGCACAGGGAAGTCTGTGCACTGCTGAAAGAAGCTTAAAGTGGGAAAATGAGTTTGAACTACTGTTCGATGGGTTAGATTTAAAAGTGAAATAGACGTGTTCCTTATCCCTTACCAATTTCACTCTTTGATATTTACCAAAGAGCAAGTAGGCATGTGATCATACAAAATGCTTCTGCAAGAATATACACACCAGCTTTGCTAATAAACTAGCAATCCCTGAATGACTTGCTCTGCCAACAAAATAAATGATTGTGCTTATTGATACAACAAATGGGTGGGTCTCTAAGAATGAACAAAAGCAGCCAGGTATAAAAGAATTTACAGCGTTATGCATTCCATATTGAGATTAGGAAGAGATGAAGTTTAAATGGGGTGTTAGAAATAAAGAAGGCCCTCCTACAGAAGAGTAATTGACTAGAAAGGCACAGAGAACTCTGTTTATAGGCATACTGTGTATGTTACTGTGATTGTTTTAGGAACTGATCAAATTCACACAACTGAATCTGTACATTACAGTGTATGTCAGTCAATTATATTTCATAGAAGCTAAAGTTTAAAAGTACTGGTTGTGCTTTTCCACTGCTGTGACAAGCACTTAGAGAAAGCAAACTAAGCCAAGGGAAGATGATTTGTTTGGGTGATTGGGCTCCTGGTTAGAGGGGGATACAGTTCACCTTAGCATAGAGCACCTCGCTGCAGGAGCATGAACCAGTTGGTCATGTTGCCTCTGCAGTCTGTCAAGAAGAAAATAGGGGACAGAAATGGGTTAAGCTATATAACTTCCAGGTATGCACCAGTGACCCACTTTCTCCAGTGAGGCTCCCATGCCTAAAGGTTCTGGAAACCTCATTCTCAACTGTGCCACTAGCTGGGAGCAAGTATTCAATCTAGGTACTAATGGGGAACATGTTGGATTTAAATCAAAGATTTAATAAATTTCTGAAGTAATAAGAGGTTACCAAGCCAGACATGGTGATCATCATCCAGCCCTTGGAAGACTGAGGCAAGTAGACAGAAAGCCTAAGGCAAGCCTAGGATACAAACAATAATTATTCAACTGTTTGTCTTCAGAAAGGAGGTATATGTTGGGGGAACTAGGAGGAAAGGAGAGAGGTAAACTGTGGTTGAGTTGTAATATATGATAGATTAATTAATTAAAAAGCATGATTTAAAAGACAAAAAAAAGAAGATAATGTTTACTTATACCTAAAAAAATTTCATGCTAAAACTGTCACTTGTTTTGCATCCCATTTGGACTCCAATCCCAGGACTGCAAAGCATAGTTATTTGCTCTCTTACTTCTTTTTCTAATCCCTTAAAGATTCAGTTCATTGCCCTAAACATATAAAGCAGAGAACTGCTAAGAAGTGGAAAAACTTTATTAGAAAAAAAAGGCAGGAAAAGTTAGAAGTTTTCCCCATCACCCTTGAAAATATCCAAACAGATTTTTCTCTTTCAATTTGTGAAAGAAGACAGTCTCTTTGCAGCTGAATCTTATTAAGGTAGCAAAGTATTGTGTAGCCAGATAAGAAAGCTGTGATTCAAAGGGTTCATGACATCTTCACTGACTACGCTCTCTCTGGGGCTCAGCCTGGAAAAGGAAAGGTGGCAGAGACCCGCCTCTGCATTGTAACCCCATCACCTGGCCTTGCTTTCCCAGCCTCCAGCTCCACCTACAATAGCTCAGATGTACCTCAGAACAAGGTGAAGGATGTGACTCTGTGGGAGAGGTCTGGTCCATCACAATTCTCAACCTCAAACTGGAGAGAAAATTGGGAACCGAGGTGCCTTTTTAGCTCCACTGAGAAGTGAGCAGAAGGAAAATCCCCTTGTCTTTATACTCTTAGCTGGCTAGTTTAGCATATCCCATTGATTACATCCTCCATAGCAAAGTGGCATTATTTTAGACCTGATTTTCTTATTTAACATTGATTGATTGATTGATTGGTTTATCATATATAACAGCACATAATATGAACCAACAACTGATCTGGTAGTCTTCTCTATCCAAGAAGTTGAACTGGAGACGTGGAAAAGACAAAACTATGGAGTCATCAGGGGAAACACTTAATGAGTGACTGGATCCAAATCACAGATGGTAACAAGTGACCGAGTGAAGTTTTTCAATGCAGCCAAAAGTTGAACAAAAAACCTGTCATATTAGCATGTTGCCATGGCAGTAGGTGTTTATTGAATGAAGCTGTATATCACACAATTCACGCATAGGAAGTAGTAAGAGGACAAGCTACTTCTGCCACTTAGCTAGAGCAGCACAGCTTTTAACTGAACTCTGAAACTTGTCTGTTTACTTAAAGGCAAGTCCAACTCGAGTATTGTCATAGTAGCTTCTCTTTGCATCAGACATAGACCACTAAAGAAAACCACAACCAGTCAAAACGCAGAGACCATCTTATAATGGGGTGCCTGCTTCCAAGAAAACATTTACAGCACAACCTGTACATCTAAGGCTCATGGGCACTATGGGGGAGTATATAGAAAGACTATTAAGAATTAGAGAACCAAGCCGGGAATGGTGGCACACGCCTTTAATTCCAGCACTTGAGAGGCAGAGGCAGGTGGATTTCTGAGTTTGAGGCCAGCCTGGTCTACAAAGTGAGTTCCAGGACAGCCAGGGCTATACAGAGAAACCCTGTCTCAGAANAGGCCAGCCTGGTCTACAAAGTGAGTTCCAGGACAGCCAGGGCTATACAGAGAAACCCTGTCTCAGAAAACCAAAAAAAAAAAAAAAAAAAAAAAGAATTAGAGAACCAAAAGGTCCAATGCCAGATTTTATCGGTGTTTTGAGAAGTTTGGTTGCTTTCCTTAGGTTTGATAGAGGCTAATAATTTTCTAGGCTTGTTGGGTGCAGGTGTGACTCATTAAATGTTTTTATGTATTATTCTAATAATGCCCTGAAGTTCACTGAATTCAAGTATGCATAGACAAGCTGTCAGGGATAAATATGATTCTATTTACCCAGTTTAAAGGAATTTCTAGGAACAAAAACCAAACAAAAAACAAATCAAAACAACTCTAGATGCAGTAACTCTCTTGGAATTATGAACCATGGTCCATGATGATAGGAATTTAGGGTTAAAAAAAAAAACCCTCCTCTGAACTTCTTTAACAGCAAACATGAGGGGAAGGAAACTGCCTATAAGAAAGAAGTTCAGACACTTGAACCTGGAATTTGAGAGCCACTGATTAAAGACAATTGCTATTCTGTTCTGTTCTGTTCTGTTCTGTTCCATTCCATTCCATTCTACTCTATAATATGCTGTATGGTAAAAATCTTTCCTCTTTGGACCCAAGTTGCAGGGAGCTTGCTATGGCCCTGGGTGACACTAGGTCTATGGAAACCTGATAGCTTAGGCAGCTTTGCTTGTGATCTACTGACCATATGCCTTCACTCAATGCCATGCCTGTTGAATGGAGCAGAGGATTGCCCCCAGTAGTGTTAAAAAACTTACAGTCCCTCTAAATAATTCCCCTGCACTGGCTCTGTTGTGTATTTTCTTAAGGAGTAATGTCACTAAAGAGAGTCATATAGCTTTTGATGGAGCCTATGGTGCAACACAAGACTTAGTCCCTCAGGATTAACATGAACCTACCTCCAAGAAATAAACAATTAGAAGAAGCTTCAAGGATTCATTTGTTCAGTGATATAGAGTTGGATTCCGACCTTTAACTTCCTGTTAATCTGACTGGGGCTGGTGTAGTGAACAAAAGGAGAGCTGTGTTTCCAGTTACATGTGCTAAAACTCAGGACAGGACCTACACAGATATATTTGATGTTTCTCCTGAACCCTCTTCCTATGCTTAAGCAGATATCTATTTCCATGCACCCCAAATCGTCTGTTTCTTTGGATCAGTAAGGTTAACAGCAATGTTACTTCGTGTACATTTACTGTTTTTTATTTAGATTCTCTTTATCCAGTCTTAAAGGAAACACAGTTCCTTCTTTACACCACACCAGCCCTAATCAAAGAAAATGAGAGAGAAGATGGAGAAGGAGGGTGGGAGTATTCAAAGGAAGGAAATAAAGAAAAAAAGAAGAAGAAGAGATGAAGAGAGCCAGAGGAAGAGACAGGAATTAGGAGTTTCTCAAATTAAGCAATTTCTAGACTTAAAAGAAATGTCATTGATACATAATTCATTACATACAATAGCCATACTAGTGTACTAGTTGCAGACATTGTATTAGTGAAGTTATGATAAGAACTACATTCCTCCAAAGTTCACATGTTGAAGCTGAACCTCACACATTTACACTGTAAGCATATTTGGAGAAAGAGCCTTTAAATGAGATCATACAGGTAGGTCTATTTCATATGACTGTTTAGTAAACACAGACTCTTCAAAAAGATGGTAAAATTAGCCTCAAGAGGGTTGGACCCTACTACAAAAGATGTCTGTCCTTATAGGAATGGAAAAGGATGACAGGGTTACTTTTAGAAAAAGAAGAATTCTATTGGTGGAAACAGGAAGAAGACAGCAGTAATGTCTTTCTTTAGAAACTGCTGCTTTTCTACAAAACAATATCTAATGGTCATATGTTACAGGAGTAAATGTTAATCACTGGAATAAAAAAATAAGTCAAAGCAACAATAAGAGAAACTTCCCTTGCCATTTCTTTTCCTCCACCAAGAGATAACCAGTTTTACCTGTTTACTTCTTAAGCTGTGTTTTGAATCGTTAACTGTTTCAGTGATATAAGAAGTAATTTCAGATGACTCTTCAAAGAGAAAATAACAGCGCTAGAGTAATAGTAGCAGTTATGGTAATCCTCATAATTACCTTTATATAAAAGAAAGAGTATGTTTAGCTACTTTTATTAACTAGAACATAATATAATGAGGAAGGGAGGAGAGAAGGAAAGGCCATTCAAGGGGAAAGATCTTACCATTCCTAATGTCTTGGAAGCCAAACTTACAGAATCCACAGGTTAGTGCTGTTCCTTGTAATTAGTGTACCAGGTGGTTTCCTTGTTGGTAGAAACTTGTTGGTTTAACCTTTTTCACAAACAACTTGGGGAGGTAAAGCATTTCTACATCTTCCTTAATAAGTCCCTCACTAAGGGAAAGCATCGCAGGGGTAAAGGCAGGACCCTGGAGGAAAAAGCTAAAGTGGAGAATTAGTGACCGGCGCTACTTACTGGCTCACTGCTACTTCTGGCTTGCTCAGCTATCCTATACTACCCAGATCTATGTGCTGAGGGATGGCCACTGCAGAGGAACCCCGCAGACATCATCAATCAGGAACATGCCCCACAGACATACCCTACAGTCTAGTCTGAAGAAAGCAGTTTCTTAAATGTGACTCCCTTTCCTAGATATATCTAGATTTGTGTCAACCAGAAAAATTAGCCGACATAAAATCTCCAGAGACCTAGTTCCCGTCAGTGAAAATGTGGGCCAAAGGCATGTTGGGTTTTCCTTAGCCTAATTCCTTTAGCTCCTTAACTGAACAAAACAAAAGCAAAAAGCTAAACAAACAAATATCCAAGCCAAACACAACAAAAGAAACTGAAGCAACAACAAAACTCAACAAAACCAAACAACAACAACATCAACAACAACAACAACAACAACAAATGAGACTTTTTATGTTGTGGTTTTGGTTTTGGTTTTGGTTTTGGTTTTGGTTTTGGTTTGGCTTTTGGCTGCTGTTGTAGTTTGGGGAAGCCAAAAGAAGGCATCCGGTCTCTTGGCACTGGATTCACAGACAGGTGTGAGCTGCCATGTGGTCCTAGGACCTCTCTGTAAGGGCAGAAAGTGCTTTAAACCTCTAAGTAATTTCTGCAGCCCAATATTATTTTATGTCACAAAAAATTCACTGCAGTATGACCATAGCTACCGGTTTGCTAGACTGTACTTATGGATGCTATAGATGAACCATCCAAGAATTCTAAGAGCTTGATGAGGTCTAGGTTCTCACCCTGGGAGAGTGTAACTGTGGGATGCTGTTTGCTTTGTGTTACTGATCTAAGGAGAAGTGAGACCCAGGCTATGCTTGAAACAGGGGAACCAAGCGACAGCACATGGGTAGGAAATGGGGCAGTGTGTGAACAATGAGAGTCACGAAAGAATGATTTGGAATGATGCAGTGCTAGTATTCCTCTAGCTTGCAGATCACTTGGATATAAGTCTGTTCCAGCTGGACACAGTAGAATTCCATAAGCTTCTTGGCTTCTCTTCAATGAGTGTGTTCTGCAGAATGCAAACCAGGTCAGGGGCTGGAGAAATGGCTCAGTGTTACAGAGGACCCAGGTTCAATTCCTAGCACTCACATGGTGGCTCACAGCTATCTCTAACTCCATTCCCAGGAAATCTGATGTCCACTGTGGTTCCATGGGCATAGCACACTATGGTGAATTGATATCCATTCCAGCAAACAGTGATGCACACTCATGGTGAATAGAGATCCATCCAGGCAAATAGTGATAGACACAAAATAAAGATAAATAAAAATCTTAAAGAAAAAGAAAGAAATTTATAAGTTGTTCTAGGAGACCTGAATTTCTTTTCCAGAAATTACAGAAAGCAGTTACTATTATTTAAATTAGTAATATTATCATGTAGCAGCTGAATTCAAAATGCTAGAATATAGACTATTAACCTTAACTATAATTATGGACCAATACCCAAGTATACTTGCACTCATGAATCTCAAAGCATTTTTCAAACATAAATTAATTCATATTCAAAAATAGTTTGCACATATTAATTTTTCATTATATAGATTAGACTTTGCAGTTTCGTTGATTTTTATATGCTAATAAGCTGTGCCTCACTTTTGAAAATTTTCTGCTTTTCTGTGCAAGCCAGAAAAGAAGGGAAGGATCAGACTAGCAGTGCTTGGGAGAGGGGACTTTGATTCCACTTTGGACTTCGATGCTGGTGGTGGTGTGTTTTCAAGTGCAGCCTCTGAGATGATGAGGACTGGCTGTGTGCAGCACAGGAGAGACGAGGCAGGAACTCCACTGTGTCCTCCCTTGCTCTTTTACCTCCCTTCCTGCATGCCAGGATTTTAACATTCTGTCTTGACCTAGATTTATATGGAAACAGTGATGCTAATGTCTGGATAAAACATGGACAGTTTCTGTGGTGTAAGTGCCGAGAAAATATGACCTCTGTGTCTGAAATGGGGCAAATGCTGACCAATCAGATGTTTCCACATGAGTAGAAACTTTGAATAAATGCACTAAGATTTGTAGTGGAAATGTCTGTCTGGAGAGTAATTAGAAAACATGAAGCGGAAAGGGGAGTCAGAATGTATATTATATGTAGGGGTGGAATTCGAAGTCACTTTCTTGGGACATCTTACTACTTTCCAATAGTAGATTGGAATTTGGAATTTGTTCTGACAATTGTGGTCTGAAAATATTTGCTATGAAATATTTGCTGCTTCAAAAAAGGAAGCTGAGGCCCAACCTGGCAAGTCCTGGCTGAGTGGAGACTTCACATCTGTATCCTGTTAGGAGGGCCCTGACCCTGCAGGTCGAGGAGCAGGTTCGGGTGATATTGCTTACATATGTGTTTGGACTGAGCCGCTCTTGGCTTCTGAGGAGTCCTTCTTCCGGGGTCAGAGCCAGGCCAGTGCAGATTTAGCCTCCTGGCCTTGATATACTCCACATGGCTCATATTCTCCATCAGCTCACCCTGGCTTTGACTGATCTATAATGTCTCTGTTCATATTTTCCAGTCGGCCAGGTTGTCCAATCCTGCAACAGAGAATGCAGCTCAGTTTTAAGCGTCTATGCTCCCCATGGGGACAATCCCCTTGACTGTTCCATGGACTACAGTGGTAACAAAATTTCTGAGGTTCACTTGTTTGCTTGGGTGATGGTAAAGGTCACTGGCATTGCACTAAATTCTCCTCAAGTAGAGGTTGGAGAGACGGCTCAGTGGTTAAAAGCACTGAATGTTCTTCCAAGTGGACCTGGGTTCTAATCCCAGCACCCATGTTCTCAGTTCACAACTGTCTGTACCTTCAGCATCTGATAGCCCCCCATAGACACGCACAAAGGCCAAAGACCAGCACACAAAGGTAAATGCTTTTATAGAAAAGCAAATAAGTAGAAAATAGATTAATAAAAAGGGATCCTTTGGGGTGGGGGCCAGAGAGCTTTTCTTCTTTGAGAGAAAAATGTTCAATTATTTTCTGAAAATGAGGAAATCATTTGTATCGAGCCAGCACTGTCCTTAGATGAAGGTGCTGAGCAACCCGGCTCTTTGTCTGCTTTTGCTCATGGCAGTAGCCACAGGGAGGACTCTCCTCACTCCTGTCTTGCTGTGCATGTCTTAACAATTCTTCAAATTCCAGCCTTCGTCCTCAACTCTTATTGAAGTGTACCTGTCCAGCCACCCAGCCCATGGCTGTCTTCAGCCTCTAAACCCAAGCAGCAATGTATTGCAGACAATACTTGTACATTATTTCATTATGAAATTGAAACTTTTCAGGTGTTACACAGCTTCTCGTCCTTTCTATAGCAGGTAACAAATGTTATACTCTAAGGTCTCTTCAGTAAATTCCATAGCCTTGGGTACATGGTCTGAATGACAATTTGTTCCTTGATTGAAAATGCTAAAACAGAGGAGTCAGTTGTTTTAAGAACTTATTTAGTAAAGACAGTAATGTATATCAAGTCATATTTTTCATATTTTATTGAGTTTGGGTTTTAAAAAATAATTAATTATAGAGAAGTTGGGTAAAGACTAATGGAATTGCAGCACCTCTGGAACACCAAAAACAGTCGGTTTCTGAACTATTTATGCAGAAACTGAATGGGTCCTACATTCCTCTGCCTCTGCCTTTTACTCTTTTGTTGTATAAAGTGTCATTCTGTGCTGATTACGAGGGCACAGCCCACTGTTTGAGAATTTATGTTACCTCTTTCTTTGCCACACCCAGACACTGACAAGTTATTAATCAAATTCAATTCCAAATTTTCCAGAAAGGGAGTATGATTAACCCAGTTTGAATTAAATGGCCATTCCCGATACAACTATCAGTAAGGAACCATGATACACAAATAATATTACCCACTGGGGCCATTTCTGTGAGCAGGAGCCAATATAAAGAAAAAGCTGACTATAGTTCAGTCAGACTCTCCCTGATTTTATCCACTGCAAATCTTATATTTGGTCTTTCCCACAATTTTCAAAGTTAGTCAATAATATCGTCCACTCAGATGCTTTACTTAGAAAACTGGATCTAGCTTTTCTTCCCTCTGTTATGTCAGAATTTGATGCCTCCCTCCTAGCCGCCTCTGTTTTTACTGTTTCTGTGAGTCTGGGATGCCATGAGGACCCAGTCCTTGTCTCTGGTTCCTTAGCTAGAACAATCTTCTAATTAGCTAATCCTGGTTTCCAATCCTATTCCCTTTCCAATGTCCAGTGTTAGAATACAGGCTACTCATATTATCCTATTCATTTCTCACTCATTCAGGGTTAATTCATATTTAGTAATCATCTATGACAAGTCTTTTCCTTTTTGGGAAAATAAAAATGGAAAGAAAGTTGAAACATAAATGTTTCCTACATACGTGAGACCTCAGATGAGACAGAATAATTAGTGTGAAGAAAACCCTCAGGCTGCTATGATTCAGGTGGAATCATAAAGTCTTAAAGTCCTGAGGAGGAATATCACAATAATGACATGGAAGAGGGGATCACAGCAGTAGAAAGAGTAAAAGCCAATAGATTTGTCATGGGAACACAAATGTTGTGCAGTGGGCAAGGGACATAATTGCGTGGGGTGTGGAGATCGACCTTGTGAAGTAAAATGTGGTATGAAGAGCGAGGTGTCACCAACTCCTGGGATTCCTCAAAGAGTCCTGATCAGTCTTACATAACATTAGATCTATGGTGGCTCCTGGAACACCAGAGACAGCAAAAGGAAGGAGGCCAGGGCAGAGCCTGCTTCCCCAGTCTTCACAGAAGTCTTAATAGGTTATATTGCTCCCCCACCCACTCCTGCTCAATAACCTCACCAGGCAGAGCTCTCATTGGAGCAGCATGACAGTATGGTGAGATAAAATTGGCCGAGGATTAAGGGCTTGGGATTGGCTTAAACACTGTGTAATAAACTCAGATGTGCATCCTGTGGTTCCATCACCTCTTGCCTTCTCTCCATCCTCTTTGCTCTTGTTTACATACAGAGAGGAAGAGATGAGATTAGAAAGATTGTAAAGAGCACGACAGTCATGTTTTGAGAGTAACTTTGGGAAGAAAACATCATACATTACATTTTCTGTAGCTCCTATGAAAATGAAGTGCTGAATGGGAAGAAATGACCAGAGGTCATAATCCAGGGAGATAATGGTGACAGGCCACCACACTGGAAGTACAAAGCATAGGACTTGAATAAATGTCAGGGATGCAAGGGGAAAGGAAGAGAAAGGAGGCGTCTAAATTAGTCAGATACTGGTGTCTGCTTGAATTGATTGCTGCTATTATAACATAAGGCTAGAAGCTGGTATCTTATAAACAACCTAATGCAATCTCTCACCCCTCTGGGGGCTAAGTTGGACATTGGAGTTCCAGGAGCTTCGGCTTTTGGTAAGGGCCCATTCCATGATATGTCGAAAGTTGTCTTCTTGTGTCCTCATGTAAAGGAAAGGGTAAGCCAGCTCCTTTGCTTCCCGAAGGAGTATTCCAAAAGCTTCATCTCCTAACATCTTAGAGATAGGGGTAGAATGTGAGTTGAGGGAGGAATGACCAATGTTCACGGCAGTGCCTTTCCTAAGACAGGAAAGACAGGGAGGGACAAACAAGATATGAGAGTGGGTAGGAGAAAAGAACGTTAACCGGGAAGCTAAAGGCAGCAGACACCATAGAAGAGAGAACTAGAGAGTATTTAATAGTAACCAATAACACAGCATTTAAATCTGTATTAGTAGGTGACATTATGAATAATAAAATTAGAAGCACAGAAAGTGAAGAGAGAAGCTCTGAACTGAGGTCTATGCACTGTAACACGCGTGCGCACGCGCACACACACACACACACACACACCAGAATGTGGAGATTGGATAGGTCTGTCCATGTGCCTGTCAACCTTAAAATTCCAGGAGCTAAGACCTTGGACAATGCACATTGCTTCAGCGTCCTAGTTCTCACAATTCAGAACCATCTTTGGCCTTCCCCTAAAGAATGCAGAAAATTGGCATTTGAACAAAAATGTGTGTTTTCAGAACAAGGATAATATGAAGCTGATATCGCCAGCAGCAAGCCTCCCAACTGCCCCCCAGGACAGTCTGAATGAAAAAATGATTATGTACTTAATGTCCACTAAGCACCCCAGGGAGAAAAAGAGCATACTATAATTGCAAAGTATTATTTTTACCATTATTAATACATGAATCATTCATTAGAGAGGAAAAAGGAACTAAGAATAGGAAAGTCAGAAGATAATAGGCTGTGTTTATAATGTAGTACAGAAGGGATTGCCTACACAAATCCCCTCCCACCAGGATGTGCATCCAGATGCACACATGCTGAATATGTTCTCATTGTACAGACAAGCCCTTAGCAGCCGTCTTAGAGGGCTAAGCATTTAGGGTCAGCTGGACATCTATCTTGTGCATCGTATCTGTCCTCCTTGTCCTGAGACTGTCCTAGAGGGACTCCTGGTGTAAGGTTCCAGGGGGGGATAAACTTCCATAGTGGGATATTTTTGAAATAGATCATCCTCAGAGAGGGAGATATTTTCAAATGGAGTAAGTCAATTTTAAGAGAAGGAAAGAATTTACGGATGTTTGGGCAGACTCTAAGGTTAGCAGACCAAAGTACCTAAATCTTGAACTATCTGTTAGAATTACCTTTCCCTTAAAACCTGAGGCTCTCACCGTGAAGGAGGAAAAAACAAAACAAAACAAAGCAAAAAAACAGTAACACAGCATGAAGACGCTGGATGAAGACGCTGGAGTAAACAGTTAGAAACATGAAACAAAAGCTCCCACTGCATTTGCAGACCATTATTGAATGAAATATTTAAAATAAACAGACCTCAATTTTAAAACATTCCATCTCTGTACATTTTATAAAGTGGAAGATTTCTACTTTTCTTAATCAAAACCTCAGGGCTTTGTATCGCCCGTGCCAAAGTAGCTGCGTAAAGGAAAACAAAACAAAATAAAACAAAACACTTTCAATGCCTTGAATTTGATATAGTATCGAAAGAGGTTGCACTGATGCTAAATGCTAAACAAGCAACAAGGGATAACAGAAGACTAAGGATTATTATTACTAATAAGAGCCAAGAGAGCACAGTGGCACCATAGGCCACTGCCATGACTGCTGCCTCTGTCAGACAGTCTGGGCGGAGTGGGGATGCTGAAATGGCCCAGGTCAATAAGTTCTTATACTTTACTTAAATATCAAAATTCAGAGCTCTGCAGCTGAGTGTAAGCTATTCAGAAGCCAGACAGTGAGGACACAGTCCCTCAAGCCCCAAAGATTATATGCATTGCTGCCTGTCTGATTATCCCACCTGCCTGACTAGCTGCGTGCACTGTGGGTCCAAAGAAGTTTTATAAGCAACTGCCAGCCCTGTGGTATACCTGCTCCCTCTCC
The DNA here is from genome assembly GCF_900095145.1 of Mus pahari. Taxonomy (NCBI): domain Eukaryota; kingdom Metazoa; phylum Chordata; class Mammalia; order Rodentia; family Muridae; genus Mus; species Mus pahari. Next base: position 5,596,470 of record NC_034602.1, on the reverse strand, counting down.
CAACCTTGCCTGCTCAACTCTCAGAGAACTTTATCAAGTAAACCAGTAGTAGATACTTCTGAGGGGTCTTTTATTTTGTCAGTGAGGGTGGTTGACCATATCTAGTGGCATTTTCTGATCTATCAGTTCACGTGATAAAGATCTGCAAGACCTCCTAACTAAGTATTCATTTAGGACCTTGTGGGCTTGCTTCAGTGGATATGGATTGATTTTCCTATTTCTTCTGTCGTTTTGATGGGATTGGAAGGGAGAGAAGAGGAAAACAGCTTGTTCAGTCAGCCATCTTGATTTAGAGTTGCTCACCTTTCATCAGGGCAGGCACAGAGGGACAGAGCTCCTGCCCTAGATCCTTTAAAAAGTAATTGTGGGAGACATTTAGCATGTTCAAAAGACTGGCAACCTGACCTACATTCTTTCAGTATATTGATTTGCAAAACTCAAGTCTTTCTTTACTTTCATATTTTCTTGCGCATCAATTCTTTAACAAAGGAAAAATATCAAAGAGAAAAGGGGATCCTCAGTGTATGCACATTGACTCAATTTTCCAAGCGTTATAAGCTCAAGCATATTATTCAGGAAATTGGGTTTTAACCTATAATACAGATCCAAACTTGGGCTTTCCTCTAACCAGGGATGCTTTATATTGTTATATTGGTAAAGTGTGATATAAAACGATATACTTTTATAAAATCATTTGGTAAAATATACTTGTGAAAAGAAAGCCCTAGACAAAAGTCATTACTTCCCTGAGACTCAGTAATTGGAGCTGGTGGTAGTGTGCGCAAAGCAGCACACGCGTGTGCCGAGCCTCCAGAGAGAGTTTTTGCTGAAGAGGGTTGCCGATCAGGTATTTCCTCACTGAAATCCCATGCACAGATACCTGGCAAGGCAAATGAAGTTTTGGTTACTTGCAGGAATGTGTGAGGGTTAATGGAATAGAGGGACAGAACAGAGGGACAGAGGGAATCACACATAATGGACCCCAGTTTCTCTCGTGCCAGCCATCACGCACTGCGTTCCGTGTGCCTTCCTTTTGAAGCATATTTCTTTGACCCTCTTTCTTAGTACCAGTGCCCTTTTGTTGCTAAGCACCTGTTCAGAAATCCTATGCTAATGCTTCCTCTGAGAATCCCTCCCCAGTGACTTCTCCATGTTCCTGACTTTTCCTTCTCTGTCCTCATTAACCTACTTGAATAATTTTTTGATTTTTTTTCAAAAACACATCTAATTTCTCCCCCACACCAATTGAATTTCTTCTGCTCATTCTTCATGCTAATTTTTCTCTTTTCCAAATTAACTTGTCATTTCAACTCAAAATCAAATATTTTCTTGACATAGTAAAAATTAGGATGGTATTGTATTACCATGTATTGTACAGTGCTCTAAAAATTTTACCATATGCACACATGTATATGAGTCCATTAGCATACTGAGTTCTCAGAATAATATCTTTTAAAAATTTACAATATGCTTTTACATCCCATTGAGTTTAAGGGAGATATTATAAATCTGTGTCAATGCTACAAAACCAGAAAATGAAAGAGAGGAAAGAGTCATTATCCTAGCATCACAGCCTTCTCCTGGGTGTCAGAGCTGGGGTAGAGGTGAAGTTACTGTAGGGTTCACACAAAACTCATTGCAGGCAGACACTCAGGAGGATGTACTGAGAAGTACATTTGACCTAGTCCACGTCTGGGCTTAAATCTGACTGGCTGTGTGACTCTGAGTGAATCTCCAGGCCTCTTTGACCTTCTCTTGTCTCTGTCAAGCTCCTGCAGTGCCTGTCATGAAGGAAGTGGGCTGTAAAGACAACAGTATCTGCTACAAGCACAGCTCTGTAAAAATATTAGACCTGCTAGAACTGTTGTATTTCATCGCTTCCAAACACAGCTTTCGCCAAGCAGGAGTGGCTGCTCAGTTCGGCTGCATGCCAGCGGCTTCCACGGACACCCTGCAATCCCTCTGACCTTAAAAAGAGTTTGTCATTTGAATCACCAGATAGAGAAAGGGGAGATTTGGTTATGTTCAAGAATAAGCTGTTCAAAGTTTGCAACTAGATCATGGGCAAAATTCTAGTAACTTCTTCCTAAATTCTAGATAGTTTTCAACCCAAATAGCATTGTATGGCTATGTCTTGCTTAAAACTCTCCAGACACCCCAGAGTAGAAGCTCTGGTGGGTGTCCACAGACGGCTCTACCTCAGCACCAGTACCAAGTGCTTAGGAAGTATGATAGTACTCCTTCTAAGTAATTTTTTCACACAGGGAAGCTGCACCTACAGATAATAAGGCAAGACCAATTTTTATATTCTGCTTGGGGACTGGATTTCTCCTGGAATAAGAGTTAGCCAGAAGTCTAGGGGAAGCTCTGAAGCTTCTTATAACTTGGGTTCTTGGGAAAGTCATGTCAGGCTTATTTAATGAGGTAAACAATACAAAAATGACAGCCCATATTCAAGGGAAGGAGAGAAATGAGCTATTTCTCAAAGGAACAATGGCATGTACAGACAGAGAGGGAAGGAAGTATTGGAGATCACCTTAGACACAGCTGCCACAGTGAGTTCTTGTCCCATCTTCTGTCTGTTGGCTGATCCGTGTCCATGTCCAGTTTGTCCTGTGTGTCACTCACCCAAAACCAGGCTAGTCATTTCCCTTGACTATATGGGATGTGCTACATGCCATGTGCATGGACACAAACATGCACCACACACACACACACACACACACACACACACACACACACACCTGACTGAACAAATGTACTGGATAGGCAAAATAACAGACGTATTACTAATATATCAGGAAAAAAATTACTCAGATTCTGAAATTTGGGGTTTCCTTGATATTCTACCCTAAGACCATTTAAGATATTGTCTATTTGCTTTAGTCTATTTTGTACCTCTAAAATTTTATATTAAAAGAAGTTGCATGTACTTTTATTCTAACTACTGAAGTCAGGCAGCTTCTGTGCCATGTGATAGAAGAGAGAGTGACAGCTAGGAAGCTGCTAAATATATTCTGCCAAAGAGCCATGCATAAGGGAGGTATAGGCAACAACTGCTATAAAAAGCCACAAGGACTCCCTATATCTCCTTAATATAGTATTAAAACCATTTTAATTGTGTGCACACACCCACAGACCTTCAAGGGTTAACGGCACACAATGTAATGAATTCAATAATGATGAGTTAAAAAGGTCTAATTAGCAAGTAACCACTTTATTATGAAAGAAAATGGTAATGAATTTAATAGCTCAAAATCATTAACAATATTTAGTTTGCTGGTACTTGTTCTCTATTATCCTCATTAATATGAACATTTAATATGTTTTAAAATGGATTTGTAATACTTTCTGTGCCATGAGGTTACACTGACAGAAAGAGTGTAATTATTCTGCTAATTGTTATCACTGTATGTTTGTGCTCTGAATAGAAGTATATTTAGGTGTTAATACGAAAAAAAAGTAATTAAGAAAGGAAAGATTTAAAACCTAATTAAACAAAAACTAAAAAAAAAAAAAAATTCTCAGGCCACCATAAGAAAAGAATTTCTGAAGTAATTTCTTTGGGAAATTCTCTCTCTCTCTCTTCTTGTTAATTCACTTTTTTCTATTGTAGGTTTCTTAAAGGAGAAAATAAAGTTATCTATTATGAAAAGTGGGGTGAAAAATGATTCCAAGTATATAAGGTATACACTGCCTCTGAGTGCCATTTTCTTCCAAAGCAGTGTATGGTTGCCTTCTCTTATCATATTTTAGTCACTAGAGCCACTACTGGGGAAAAAAGTTAACCCACAAATCCTTGCAGGCATAAGTCTTGCCAAGCAGAGAAGGCAAGGATGGGCTGGACATCTTTCATCAATTTCAGAGACTTGGTTAACAAAGCAAAAAGCAACTTTCCCCAGCAAGGACCCTGCAGTCTCTTGTTGAATGACGAGCCAGAGACACCAGGGATGTTGGCAGCATCGGGTTTTGCTGGGTGTCTTCCTCTCATTCTTTTCCCTTAAGTTATAACCTATTTTATTCAACACAACTTTGCAAGCTCTATCAAGAGAATAGTATGAACCATCATGTTCCTCTGTAGATACAGGCAATCCTGATTTTTCATGTTATTTGTCCTCTTGGCCAGTGTTCACTGTGAGCTACTGGGTTGTCCTCTGAAAACTGCTCCATATTGGGAGCTGTATTCAGTTTGACTTTTATGTTGAGAAGTGAAACCTTGTCCTAGTGGTGTCAGCCTCATGAGGGATATGTTAGAGACTGGGTTAATTTCCACTTAGACTGGTAGTTGTATAATGTCTTAACTCCTTTCAAGTCTCCTTAGCCTTATATTTTATATGTATTTTGTGGCCTACATGAAGACATCACTAGAAACATGACACCCCCGAATTACTGGTATTTCCCTGGGTATTTGCTTCAAAGTCTTAGAAGCTTTGTTAGTAGGTCAATGGCTGATCACGTGAGCCTATAAAGACAAGCTATAGCAAGAATAACCTCACATGAATTATGTCATTTCAAGGCAGACATGTAGGATGTAGAGAAACACTCTTAATAAATGGCTAAACTATAGATATAGCATTATCCATAGACTTCTTGGAGGAGGGTATCCAAACTCCACAGTTTTACTCCTATATATTTGTTGGCAGAAACTTTCAGTGGTTTTACCCATCTTAATCCCTTTTGGATGATCAAGGTCTGCTGCATTGATTTGGGGATTCAAATATCCAACCAAGGAGTCACAAAGAAAGTGTTTCCTAACTCCTGAAATTGATGACTGGATTTATCTAGAACTTTCTAAATCACCTCCTACCTGCAGGTCTATCTCAGTCCTTACCAGTGCAGCTCAGTACAAGCTATGTATGTTTTCATATTTTAAGATTATTTTATGTTAGCACTTCAGTTCAGATTATTATTTTGGAAAAAAATCTTTTATTGAAAATAGGGTTTTTTCAAATCAGTGGCCTTCCTCTACACGAAGGACAGACGGGATGAGAAAGAAATTAGGGAAACAACACCCTTCACAATAGTCACAAATAATATAAAA